>NC_142750.1:2742500-2745000 GCF_051943395.1 Hippocampus bargibanti | reverse complement strand
AGAAAATGTTTTAAAAACATTTTAGGTGAAATGCAAATGAGTATCTGACCTGACAGAGTATATATGGGCCGCTGAAGTGCACTGGGAGGTCGCAGCCATTAACCTTCTCAGCAGGGAAGGCCACGCTATTACACTTCAAGTCCTGTCGGTCCTGCTCCAAATCTTTATTTTCTGCACCCTCCGTTGGCCGAAGTGAGGAGCTTGGGGAGATGATGGAGGTGGAAGAGTACTTTGAGGAATTTCACGGGTCAATTCAAGTGTTCTCATTTATGTTTGTGCTCCAAAAGTAAGAGATATTACCATCGACGTAAGCTGTACGATTGATGTACTTTGCAGATGTAAGTGTTGTCGTTCTCTAACAGGGCCCGGCAGGTGGCAGATTGGATCATAGAAATATTTTTCTGTTATCATAAAGTAGAAATGTTATAGAAAGATTAAAAAAAAAAAAAAAAAAAAAAACATTCTTACCTTAATCTCTGACAGAGTTTTGCTTTTGCCGGGAGAAGGAAGTGCCTCACCCCAAAGAATCATTTTCCTATTTAAAGATATTGTGGAATTTCAGAAACAAAGCACTTTGCTCAAGATATGTAAAATATGAAACGCTACAATTAAATATCTCCACCAATCAGACAATTAACTCATTAACTGCCAGACAATGTTAAAAATGCGTCCACTCCAGTGCCAGGGTTTTTGTCATTGTCACTCGAATTCCAGGATTCACAGAATATTGAGTTTTAGGACTACATAAATATTCAATGCAGCGTAAGAAACCTTAGACGCTCTTTTTTTCGTTAGAAAAAAAAAAGTTAATTCCTAAATTATATAGGTCTGGAGTTATATGAGTTTGAAATGAGGGCAGATGTTCAAAATCCAATCCAATCCATACATATTGGTTTATATAGCTCTTTAACAACAGCTGAATCTGGAACAAAGCGCTAACATGGAAAAAAAAGGAAATCCTGCCCCCCTAGTGGATGGGGAAAAACATTGCCAGAGGTCTGGCCTGCGCTTTATCGACACCCAAGCACGAAAAAAAAACCGCAAACTAATTCGGGAATGGCACTCTACGTCATATTTTGTTTTGACTTTACAGCAGTTCCTGTATTTTGTTTTTTTTTGCTGCTGTGAAATGTAAATTTATTTATTGTGAGACAAATAAGGGCTCATCTAAAATAATATAATATAATCTAAACTAATCCAATGTAATATAATCTTCTTTTCCTTTTCCTTTCGGCTTTTTCCTTCAAGCCACAGCGAATCGGTGTCCTCCATCTAACCCGGTTTTGTGCATCCTCTTCTCTCACACCAGCGACCGTCATGTCCTCTTTGACAATCCAACCTAACCTAACCTACTCTACTTTGATGTAATGTAATGTAATGTAATGTACACTTTGATGTAATGTAATGTAATGTAATGTACTCTGATCTGATGTAATGTAATGTACTCTGATCTGATGTAATGTAATGTAATGTAATGTACTCTGATCTGATGTAATGTAATGTAATGTACACTTTGATGTAATGTAATGTAATGTACTCTGATCTGATGTAATGTAATGTAATGTAATGTAATGTACACTTTGATGTAATGTAATGTAATGTAATGTACTCTGATCTGATGTAATGTAATGTACTCTGATCTGATGTAATGTAATGTAATGTACTCTGATCTGATGTAATGTAATGTACTCTGATCTGATGTAATGTAATGTAATGTACTCTGATCTGATGTAATGTAATGTACTCTGATCTGATGTAATGTAATGTAATGTAATGTACTCTGATCTGATGTAATGTAATGTAATGTAATGCAATCCAATCCAATCAAATGTAATCTAAAAAAAAACAAGACAATATGATATAATGTAATATGTTTGCATAAAGGAAGTGTCGACAACTACCTTTGACAAGTTAAAATGGTCCAAAAGAGAAAAATGCAGATGATGACCACAGTCACACCAAGGCAGAAATAGACGATGACAGTGATGGGCCATGGACCTGTTGGATGGAGAGGGGTCGAGGGGATTTTGATAATCCGACAATTTACGCAACAAATGGAGACAAACGTAATTCAGTACCTGCATGCGATGTCCAGTCTTCTGGTTCGGACCATTGGGAGGGTCTTCCTTCATAGAGTGAACCCTGTCCGGGGATGACGACAGATCGGACTTGCACCCGGTGACGCTGGGATGGGGTCAATGAGGCGGCCGGGATGCTAACTGAGGTGGAGCCTTGGGAAATGTTCAGCAAGACAGAAGCCCCCTGCAAAGGATTGCAACTTTTTGTCCAACTCTTTTGTGAAGATAGAGAGATAGAGACAGATAGCTAGCATGATAATGATAATAATAAGTGTTAATATAGATAGAAACATAGCTAGCTCGCTATGTATAGCGAGACAGCTAAGGAGCTAGGTAGCGAGGTAGCAAGATAGCTAAGGAGCAAGATAGCTAAGTAGGTAGGTACCTAGGTAGGTAGGTACGTAGGTACGTAGGTAGACAGG
>NC_142750.1:2322500-2372500 GCF_051943395.1 Hippocampus bargibanti | reverse complement strand
CCCACATAAAATCCAAATAAATCCTGTCACTTTCTGGCAACACCGCAGGCAGTAAACAGTTAAGAGAAGCTGAAGAGAAAAAAAAGGGAAGTAAGGGAGTGATGAAAAAAATTCTGGGGGAAAAAAAGGTAAGTAAGGGAGTGACGAAAAAAAACGCTGGGGGGGGGGGGGGAAACAAGTAAGGGAGTGACATAAAAAATGCTGGGGAGAAAAAAGGTAAGTAAGGGAGTGATGAAAAAAATTCTGGGGGAAAAAAAGGTAAGTAAGGGAGTGATGAAAAAAACGCTGGGGGGAAACAAGGGAGTGACATAAAAAATGCTGGGGAGAAAAAAAGGTAAGTAAGGGAGTGATGAAAAAAATTCTGGGGGAAAAAAAAGGTAAGTAAGGGAGTGACGGAAAAAAAACGCTTGGGGGGGAAAAGGGTAAGTGAGGGGGTGACGAAAAAAAACACTGGGGGGAAACTAGGTTAAGTAAGGGAGTGACAAAAATGCTGGGGGAAAAAGGGGTAAGGGAGTTACAAAACCAACACTGGGGGGGAAGGGTAAGTAAGGGAGTGACGGAAAAAAAACGCTGGGAGAAAAAAGGTAAGGGAGTGAAAAAAAAATGCTGGGGGAAAAAAAGGGTAAATAAGGGAGTGACAAAAAAACGCTGGGGGGGGAAAGGGTAAGTGAGGGGGTGACGGAAAAAAAACACTGGGGGGAAACTAGGGTAAGTAAGGGAGTGACAAAAAATGCTGGGGGAAAAAGGGGTAAGGGAGTTACAAAACAAACACTGGGGGGGAAGGGTAAGTAAGGGAGTGACGGAAAAAAAACGCTGGGAGAAAAAAGGTAAGGGAGTGAAAAAAAAATGCTGGGGGAAAAAAGGGTAAATAAGGGAGTGACAAAAAAACGCTGGGGGGGGAAAGGGTAAGTGAGGGGGTGACGAAAAAAAACACTGGGGGGAAACTCGGGTAAGTAAGGGAGTGACAAAAAATGCTGGGGGAAAAAGGGGTAAGGGAGTTACAAAACAAACACTGGGGGGGAAAGGGTAAGTAAGGGAGTGACGAAAAAAAACGCTGGGAGAAAAAAGGTAAGGGAGTGAAAAAAAAATGCTGGGGGAAAAAAAGGGTAAATAAGGGAGTGACAAAAAAACGCTGGGGGGGAAAAGGGTAAGTGAGGGGGTGACGGAAAAAAAACACTGGGGGGAAACTAGGGTAAGTAAGGGAGTGACAAAAAATGCTGGGGGAAAAAGGGGTAAGGGAGTTACAAAACAAACACTGGGGGGGAAAGGGTAAGTAAGGGAGTGACGAAAAAAACGCTGGGAGAAAAAAGGTAAGGGAGTGAAAAAAATGCTGGGGAAAAAAAGGGTAAATAAGGGAGTGATGAAAAAAACGCTGGGGGGGAAAAGGTAAGTAAGGGAGTGACAAAAAAACACTGAGGGGGGAAAAGGGTAAGTGAGGGGGTGACGAAAAAAACGCTGGGGGAAAAAGGTAAGTAAGGGAGTGACGAAAAAAACGCTGGGGGGAAAAAAGGTAAGGGAGTGACAAAAAATGCTTGGGAGTAAAAGGTAAGTAAGGGAGTGGCGAGAAAAAAAAACACTGTGAAAAAAAAAGTTAAAAAACAAAAAAAATTATCAATTGCAGTTTGTTGAGTTGAAGTAGAATCCATCAGCTGCAGCAAAATGGGCAATCTAGAGCCAGTGCAGAGCTCGCTTGTGTCCACGTGAGGGGGGCTGAAAAGTGATGAGCACGCCACGCCGCCCGCCGTACCAGTGCCCACATTCTCACACGCAAACGCGCAAATCAAGCGCACACTTTCACACGCGTGAAGTTGGTTACAGTCAGTTATGGTGTGAAATAGGCGGCGGCGGAGGAGGGGGGAGGAAGAGGAGGATAAAGAGGAAGGACGGACAAGGGGGGGCGGGGCTTGCTTTAGTTGTGTATTTTGATTGCTTTCTCCAGGTAGGTATAGCGACCTCTCTTTGGAGCTTTGTTGAAATGATCCAAGCCCAGCCAAGGGCGCGGGTGTGACATGTTTCCTGCGATGCGGCAGAAAGGACACACGTCGCGCGTTAGCTAGCACATATTTTGCCAGGGATACATTTTATGTTTGACCGAAAAACAGTTTCCGGAAATAGTGTTGTTGTTAAGAAAGTACGGAAGAGGATGAGGGAAACGCAGGAAAAAAAATAATAATAATAAGCGTGGCAAGATTTTCATTTTATTCTCAGAATTCTGAGAATAAAGTCAAAATTCTGACATTAAAGTCACTTTAAAGTCAGAATTGTGAGAATAATGTCAGAATTCTTAGAATAGTCAGAATTATCGCTTTAAAGTCAGAATTATGAGAACAAAAAGTTAGAATTCTCACTTTAAAGTAAGAATTCTGAGAATAAAGTCAGAATTCTGACTAAAGTGGCTCACTTTATTCTCAGAATTCGGGCTTTAAAGTGAGAACTCTGACTTTATTTTCCGAATTTTCACTTTATTCTCAGAATTCTGACTTTAAGGTGAGAATTCTGAGAATATAGTCAGAATTCTCACTTCAATTCTGACTTTATTCTGAGAATTCTGACTTTAAAGTGAAAATTCTGACTTTATTCTAAGAATTCCGACTTTATTCTCAGAATTTTGACTTAAATGAGAATTCTGACTTAAGTGAGAATTCTGACTTTATTCTGAGAATTCTGACTTTAAAGTGAAAATTCTGACTTTATTCTAAGAATTCCGACTTTATTCTCAGAATTTTGACTTAAATGAGAATTCTGACTTAAGTGAAAATTCTGACTTTATTCTCAGAATTTTAACTTAAATGAGAATTCTGATTTATTCTGAGAATTCTGACTTCATTAACTTAAATGAGAATTCTGATTTAAGTGAGAATTCTGACTTCATTCTCAGAATTCTGACTTTAAAGTGAAAATTCCGACTTTATTCTCAGAATTTTGACTTAAATGAGAATTCTGACTTAAGTGAAAATTCTGACTTTATTCTCAGAATTTTAACTTAAATGAGAATTCTGATTTAAGTGAGAATTCTGACTTCATTCTCAGAATTCTGACTTTAAAGTGAAAATTCTGACTTTATTCTCAGAACTTTGACTTAAATGAGAATTCTGATTTAAGTGAAATTTCTGACTTTATTCTCAGAATTCCGACTTTATTCTCAGAATTTTGACTTAAATGAAAATTCTGACTTTATTCTCAGAATTTTGACTTAAATGAAAATTCTGACTTCATTCTCAGAATTCTGACTTTATTCTCAGAATTGTGACTTTTTTCTCTGAATTCTCAATTTAAAGTGAGAATTCTGACTATAAAGTAAGAATGCTGAGGAAAAAGTCATAATCTTGCCAACCTTATTTTTTTTTTTTCTTCAGTGGCCCTAATGCTCAAAGCGCGTCGACACAAGTTGAGAAAATACCTGGCTGTGGCTCAAAGTCCTTCAGGTTGACCTCATATTTGTCTTCAGTGATGTACTGATGTCTGCCCATCATGACAATAGCAAACTTGAACTGCAAGCAAGGACGACACGACAAGTGCGTCACACAGAATGGCCCGAAATGCATACTGGAGAAGATAGTCGAGTACCGTAAATCGTGGAAAGAGGAGTTTACGTGGCTTGTAGCAGATGACACAACGCAAACATTGCATTGTGCAACATGCCGAACAGTGTATGGACAAACAACAACTGGAGCAAAATCATCAACAAGGGATATTTACCATAAATAAAGCTTCAAAGTGTTGTTCTGTTATATATTCTGATTCTCAATCCTTAAAGGACAACCGACGTCTCCGGACAAGTTGCGTCCATACTTTGTAAAATGGCTTCAAATGACTTCTACTGAGCATATTTTACAAAGATTCCACCGCATATTAAAGCTATATTTTACGTTTTAAGACTCACGCTGAATATTCAGGAAGTCTTTTGTTTTTGAGTTGGTGACGAGTCCGTGACGTCACTAAAGGACCGCCCCTGACCGTAAAAAAAAAAAGACACATTGTAGCGGTCCTTCCATCACGTCAATGTATTTTGCTGCACTTGTTTAGTCTGGGGACCTCTTGTTGCACCCAAAAGCCACCAGAAGAGGGCGTCCAAGCGCCATATAAGGAATTTATCAGCCTGTGGAAACGGAGGTGGCCACAGGAGGTCGCCATTTTGTGCCTCTTTTCTGGTGGTCGTTTCTCCCCAATGTTGCCTCAAAATGGCACGAAATAAATTCTTTAATCGATTGCAAACATGTATGCTTTCCTCTTCAGAACTATTTGAATACAAGAAAGCATATTCCCCGAATCTGAAGCCATTGTTTTGATTCTCCAGGGCAGGCAACTTTATGGCTGGGCAGGCAACTTTTCAAAGTTGTCTGCCCTGGTGTCCGCTAACCTTTTGTCATGAGTTTCAGACACTGCTTATAAACAAGTGCGGTTTATGTATGTACAAAATGCACTGGGTGAGGCTTATAATCAGGTTCGCTCTATAGTTTGGAAATTACGCTAGTCCCGAGCGAGATGTACCTTCTCAAATTCTTTCTCCTGGATCTCCAACATGGTTTGGATCCTCCTCATCACCTCCCGAAAAGACTCACCCTATCCGGAGAGGAGATTGAGAAACGTGCCACGCGCGCAAGGCAAACTAACGTTGACGAACAAACCTGTCGGATTTTGAGCAAGAATGGAATCCCAAACGTGCCAAAGACTTCCTTGTGGAAATGAGCGACGGGGATGAGCAGCTCGTTGTCCTTGTCCAGGTCCACCTGGTCCACGGGAATCTCCTGGATGACCAAAAACCACCAGAAAATTGGAACTTGAGAGAAACCCCGTGTCGGTGCGTCTACCGCTTTAAGAAAGTCACGTGACCAATACAGGAACCACTGTTGCTATGGGAACCGGCGCATATGACATCATTGTTAACCTTTTGGGGATTACGTCGTCATTGTGTTGAAAGAAATATACCGAAATACAGGTAACATCTGACTTGCGACCGACTCGACTTACGACCGTCCGTACTTACAACCACGACCTCCAGACCCTATTTTTAACATTTTAAGAGCCTGCGAGTCTCTATCCAACATTTTGAATGGATTTCGACTTACGACCGTTTGGACTTACGACCGTTTGGTTGGAACGGAACTCGGTCACAAGTCAGATGTTACCTGTACTCACCATAGAATAGTTACTACAACTTTCGGAGGTTCATATGGTATTAAATGTTCGGTAAAAAAAGGGCAACAGTCGCCCGCCCCTTTCTGGATTCTGTTGTCCGTTACCTAATAATGACGTCGCAGGACATAATTAGGCGTTCTCATAACGTAAACAAAGTGATCTCGTTAGTTACCAGTCGAACGGGGACTTGTTGACGGGGAGGTGTTGCTTTTTCAGCACGGAAATCAAGTTTGGGTCATATTTAATATTTAAGTACACGTTCAAATATAGTCGGAATGAACTGGTCGCTTAACATATGATTTAAAAAAAAAAAAAAGAGTAAATCGGCCCAGGTTAAATGTTTGAACGCAAACCCGTACAGCAGGGGTGTCAAAGTCATTTTTTGCCGCGGGCCACATTGTAGTTATGGTTTCCTCTCGAGGGCCGTTATGAATTTGGGGACGCCATTAGAATGTTTAAATCCCTTCAAATATTACATATAGAGCACACAGCAAATTAATGAATAACTCGTTTTCAAATCTGAAGTCAAGAATAATGACTTTTATTGTGGTTAAAATCCAAAAATATGAAATTTAGGCTCAGATTTTAGCAATCATCATGGAATTTAACAAGTTTGATTTGCTTTCGCGGGCCGAAAAAAAATGATGTGGAGGGCCGGATTTGGCCCGCGGGCCTTGACTTTGACACCTGTGCCGTACAGGGTTCCGCGTCATTATTGGTTTATGCCGTTAAATGGTTTAAAAAAAAAAGTACTACGAAATGCTTAGTTTTTTATTTATATATGTATTTATTTATTTTCAGGACTGTGTGTGTTGACAGATCAGTGTGAGACACCAGGTGTCAGTATTCAGCAACACAGTGTCAACACAGTGTGTCACTGTGTCGAAACGATACAGGAAGCCTCATCTACCCATCACTATCACATAACACAGGCGCATATAGATTACCTCTATTCTGAAGGTGCGACTGGCAGCCGGAGATAAACATTCTAGTAGCTCATCTTCCTGGTGAACCCCGATGATTTTATAGCTAACTATCTCTAACAGCCTGTAAGAGAATGAGAATAGATGAAGGTGGGATTATATATATATATATATCTTTTCATACATCTCATCATACAAAACAGGGTCCAAACCCCACCCCCCCAACAAAACCACACTATTGAGGGCAAGATACCTGAGCTTCTCGGAACCCTTTTCTGAGAGCTCCACGGCCTTTTTACATTCATCCAACAGGTCGCGCACGCAACCGTGTTTGTCAGGGTAGAGGGTGATCTCCTGCAGAGAGCAGGTAAGGGGTATACACGTCAACACATCAGGAGGGGGTGTTTGTGTGTGTGTGTGTGTGTACGGTGATTATTGTGAGGACCAGTATGATTTTATACCTTAAGTAGTGAGGACATTTTTGACAAGTGAAGACTTTTTTGGTCGGTCCTCACAAGTTTTTCGTTCTAAGGGCTTCTTACTACTTATCTGGAGTTACCTGGACTTCACAAAGATATTCAAACAGGAGTGGGTGTGTTGTATGGCTATTGTTGTGAGGACCATTATGATTTTATACCATATGTATTGAGGACATTTTTGACGAGTCATCACAAGTTTTTTTTTTATTCTAAAGGCTGATCACTCCTTACCTGGAGTTACCCAGACCTCACAAAGACGTTCAAACAGGAATGTGTAGTGTGAAAGTTTGTATGGCTATATGTGTGAGGACCACTATGATTTCGTAGCATACTTGGTGAGGACATTTTTTGACAAGTGAGAACGTTTTAGTTGGTCCTCACAAGTTTTTCATTTGAAATGCTTCTCACTCCTTATCTGGAGTTACCTGGACCTCACAAAGATGTTCAAACAGGAATGTGTGTGTGTGTGTGTGTGTGTGTGTGTGTGTGTGTGTGTGTGTGTGTGTGTGTGTGTGTGTGTGTGTGTGTGTGTGTACCTACCTCCTCTCTGAACTGGTTGTTGAGCCATATGGATTTAAAACTCCGCCTGTTCTCAAAGTCGGTGATCTTCATTTTCAACTGTGTGCGAGCGGAAAAAAAACAGAACATGTGAAGTTTTACATTTTGTCAATTCAATACATTTTGTTCTAAAAATAACTAACAATTGGGGGGGGGGGGGGGGTGATGAAAATTGGACTACCAAAGCAGCAAAATAATCACCTGCTGATAGTAGAGTTTCTTAGGCTGCCGGGGTTTAAAAAATTGCAGCAGGTCCCGCAGCGTTCCCTCATAGTTGTGTCTGAGAGGATTCCCTGGACCGTCCCTGTACCTGGCCACCACACCACCAGGCAGGGGGGGGAGGATGAAAGAAAAGGGGGAGCGGGTGGAAAGTAGGCGGAAGCAATGTAAAGGGGTGAGGGCGAGAGGAGGGGGTAAAAAGGTGCAACGAGAAGAGGTGCCAGGAAGAGGGAGAGGGGGGTGGGGGGGAAACAATAAAATAAGGTGGGGGGGGACAGGTTATGCAACATTTCTACGGCATGTCATCCAAGTAAACCGTGTCAATGACAGCACATGCAAGGCCTCTTAGGATGGTGCGAGAGAGACGAGCCTCCTACCCCTGCGACTTAAAGAACTGCAGCAGCATGGGATCCGTATTCAACCTTTGGGCTACCGTCTTTGCCACCTGACACACACACACACAAAAAATGGATCACTTTTGTGATTCGGCCTCACCGCCACCACGCCAGTCGGTGCCGACGCTCTACCTGACAATAGTTCATGCGGTTGGAGAGCGTGACCAAAAATCCCGGATCGTTGTGAATGGTCTTGTCGCAAAAGATAACATCCACTCGGTAGTAGAGGTCGCGGAAATATTCCTTGGCCGTTGGGAGCTCGCTGCTGTCGTTCTCGGGGTCGTCCCTACGTTGGTGGAAAGAAAAGGACAGCAGGGTTGGTGGGCTTGGTTGGAGAGGTAAGATCAGACACCAAAAAAAATGGCTTGGCTTACGAACTTATTTGGTTCCTAGACAGAGTGTGTATCGCAAAAATTATTTTCGCATAGGAAACCATTAAAATGAGAATAATCCGTTCCCAGGTCCCGATAAAACATTACATAAAACACTACTTTCTAATTTTCTAAGCCTTAAAACTATACAAAATATACCTTATTTTATATATAATAAATGTGCTATGGTATTATAATTAAAGAAATAAACTGTACTGTAAAATAAAGTCGTTTTATTTACCTTAGTGATGGTCGAGGGCTTGATGGAATGGAGCGGCCGGTTTCCTCAGCATGAAACACTTGATGAGGAACGTAGCCTTCTTCTTTCACCATCTTGAGGAATGAACCCTTGTAGGTGCTTTCTCTGCGATAATTTTACCTTGTTCCTCATCAATTGCGTTCTGTTTAGCTGGGTTGATAGTCGTTTGCATCAAGTGTACAGATGGCTTGTGCGGGTTATTTGTGGACCCTGATTGATGGGATTTTTAACCTTGCAGTCTACACTCTGCCTTTGAACTATCAAAGTTGAAACAAGTCCAAATTTCACTATCCTATATCCATTTTGCCACTCTCTCTCTGTCGTCTGCCTGTCTCTTTAATGTTTAAACCACCTACTCTCACTGCTTTCTTGACCAATCACGTGGCTTTAACCGCCGACTGTGAAAAGTGAGAAGCCCCGCCCACGCAATGATTGACATTTCGAGCCCGAATTTCCAGAATATCTTAATAATTTAAATTTGCTAAATATCTTACCTCTACTCAGTTGCGTTTGGTGGGAAACCCTCCACCCAAAAAATAAAAAAATAAAATCAAACGCCGCTTACTTCTGGAAGACAATGATGTCCCCATCCATGAGTTCATCCAGGGCCTTGTCCAGACAGACATCGTAGTCCTGAATCCGCTCAGTTAGATTGGGCTTAACTTCCTGTAAAGAACAAAAGCATTACAGGACACGTGCCGGCCGCTTTGGAGGGTGAGAAAAAAGTGACAAAGCGTGGGAAGGTGCCAACAAGTACGAGTCCCACAAATAGATCACCTCATAGAGGATAAGGCTGGTTTCCTGCTGAAAGCCTGCTCGCTCGCACATGACTGGTAGCAGGTCTCCTGGTAACACGCGGGGAGGGAAGAAATAAATAAATCGCAGCCTTTTATAGACCATGACTCCATGAAGCAGCTACTGACTTATTTTGCAGGATATAGACGTGTAGATATGTCCACAATAATTTAAGCTTCTTGTTTTCGGGTCATACATCTTCAAAAATAACATGACGTCACCTGAAAAGATTGGAAAAAAATAATAATAGGTGAGAAATTCGCAAGGTACATTTGCATTCCGAATTAACCCATTCATGACTGACGCCCAATCACTGCAGCCCTCTGCCAAGCTATTCATTGAGAGTATATGCAAATTTAAGTGATATATTAGTAAAATATGTATATAGCTGACTAGCTATTAGCTATACGGTTCCCGATCTCGCTAGCTAGCTGACTCGCTTTCTATCTATTTGAGTTAATCCGTCGTTGAGTAAACGCTGGCGCATGTGGCTGCCGCTGCTCACCCAAAGATAAATTTATCCTGTGACTAAAGTGACCTTGAGTTTTAAAAGCCGCTTATAAATGAAACATTATGATTCACTGCCATTCCCAAATTAATTCGGGCTTTGTTTTTTCTTGCTGGCAGGTGCCGATAAAGCAGTGGCCAGAACTCTGGCAATGTTTTTCCCTTCCACAAGCGGGCAGCATTTTCCTTTTTTCCATGTTAGTGTATTGTTCCAGATTCAGCTGTTGTTAAAACGCTATATTAATCAATTTGTATTGTATATTATTTTGTACATCTGCCCCATTTCAAGCTCAGATAACTCCAGACCCATATAACTTAGGAATTAACTTTTTTTTCTGATGAAGAAGAGAGTCTAACATTTCTAACGCTGTATTGAAGATTAATGTTGGCCTAAAACTCAATATTCTGCAATTTGAGTGAAAAATGACAAAAACCCTGGCACTGGAGTGGACGCATTTTCACACATCATCTGGCAGTGAATGAGTTAAACAGTTGTTACCGAATCAAACTCGATAATCTTGAAAGCGTGCGACCCGAGTCGGATAAGTACTGCATTTCGGGTACTTACGATCTTTGTCAAACTTGGGTAGTGTAGCACCGCTGGCTGCCAGTTCGGGATCCACAGTCTCCAGAAATATTGTCCATGGATTCTCGTTATCACTCAAGCCAATCATCTGGGGGGGAGGGGGTGAAGGGGTGGGGGTATGAATAAGTAAATAAGCCCTTAATCAATAAGTAAAAGAGACAGGCCCCTTGTCAATCACTCACAGACTTGTTGCAGTCGGCCTCGTAGTCGAGCATAGCGGGCCGTTTAGTACCGTTGCTACGGGCTTGCATGGGCCACAGCCTCATTTGCTCCTGTGGAAAACCCTGCAAGCAAAAAATAAGAAATAAAATCAAGTTTACGTTCACAGTGCAATTGTTGAAAAAAATAAAAATAAAAAATAGTGCTGATGCAACAGCAGGTGTCATTGTAAACAGATGAAACCGCTGACTAAACAATGGCGTCTTTGTACGGCTAAACTGCTGCCTTGTATCGTTCGGGCGTCTTGACGGCGCCGTGTCTTCCTTCCACTGTGTTGAACGAAGACAGTTTGGCGTGATAGTTCGCTCACCATGGTCTGGGAGAGGTTCTGGACAAATTCTTGCAGCGTGGAGCTCTTCAGGACTTTGAAGACGGTGTACTTGACCTTCTCCTCATCATACATGTCGTTTCCTTGATGACCGCAGAACTGGTCTTCTGTCACCATCTGTGGGGGGGCGGGGGTAGATTTAACTGCG
Organism: Hippocampus bargibanti; assembly: GCF_051943395.1. Lineage (NCBI taxonomy): Eukaryota > Metazoa > Chordata > Actinopteri > Syngnathiformes > Syngnathidae > Hippocampus > Hippocampus bargibanti. Next base: position 2,361,574 of record NC_142750.1, on the reverse strand, counting down.
TCATGTCTCTTTCTAAATGCGCTTGCACTTTTGAATCACCAAACGTGAGACAAAAAAAAACGACAACGGCATATACTAGACAGATACAAAATGCAGTTCTTCTTGTAAAGCAAAGTTACGATATAGCGAGATAAAAAGTTGTTTTTGTACTGTCGCTTTTATTGACTGGTCGCACGGACGGCAGATATTTTTGATATCAACCAACATTCTGAATTGCTCACATTTAAGAGTCTAACAGAACCCAAAAAAATGAAGGCTTGTTGTTTTATTTTAAGGCCATGACTGACTGTTGACCACCCAACAAAATCATGCCATTGTTTCTCTTTATTTCTTACACTTTAAAACATCTCCACAATACATATACAGGTAACATCCGACCGGCGCGAGTTACGACCACCCGTACTTACGACCCTTTTTTTTTTAAATTCTACGCCTGGCATCGAGCAAGCAGCCGGCAACCCGTACTACTATTTTGGCCAGCCAGCATGTCACACATTTGGCCAGCAATGCGTGACTACACTCAATACAGTAGTTATACAGTGCAGATACCATCTTGGCAACACCTCCTGTGGTCCATTTCTTTTTTTCCTTCGGCGTCTACCTGAGTTCGAGCGTGTGTGTCGGGTGACCACTTTTGGCCGTTAGCAGGGAGAGCAGGGTAAGTATAATATTTATAAATGAACTGTACAGTAAACAGTTTTGTATACATTACAGGTACAGTTATACAGTAATAAAAATGGATAATATGAAATATAAAATGATAAAAACGACACTAAAAGTTATAAAATGCATAAATGAACTGTAAACAGTTTGGTATATAATAGTATTCAGTAGAAAATGTTGCTTAAAAACAACAGACTGACATTGTATACTATCCTGTCATGTAAACAACACGTCGGCCATTTTGAATGGATTTCGACTTACGACCGTTTTGTCGGAACGGAACCCGGTCGTAACTTGGATGTTACCTGTATAACTACCATGATAAAAGAAAAATAAATACTGATACGCTTTCATGCAATCATATTCCAAGTAAACAACCTTTTCAAATCCACGTTCCAAGAGGCTCAGCTGTAATGACGCCACGGTTTTGAGTTAGCGACCCGACACCAAAACATACATGTTGCCACACCAACATTAGCAACAATACGCTAGCTAGCATCGAGAAATACCTTACATGTAAAGGTGTTGAAACCCTTTTTATACCACAATTTAGTTTCCAAATCAAAGCGGCATATGAGCAAATATACTCAGCATGAAATAACATTTGATCTGACGAGGCAAACCTCTCAAAATGGATACAAATAGGGAGGCTTTGATGGTTAATTTATATTGCATAAATGTTAATCAGGATGCCATGATTTGACATTAGGGACACAGATTACCTATTGTAAAAAAAACCTTTGATTTGACCTCCCCTTTAAATGATGGATTTGGTCAATCCCCACGACACCATTATATTTTTGCAACAAAAAGAAGAAAAAAAAAAAAAAAAAAAACATCCATCACTGGAACGTACCTGAACTTGCATGTATAAGTGAGCCTCCTGACGCTCCTTCCTCTTCTGCGCCTCCACCCTCTTCTCCTCCTGCAGACGCTCCACCAGCTGCTGAGGTATGTCCACGTCAGTCATGGGGAGGAGCACCTCACCTGTGATGAAAAGGAAAAAGAGTTGCTCTTCCAAAATAACCGTGGGAGACATCTACATTCCCCAAATCCCGTGTTACGTACTCAGCTTGGACTCGCGTATGTAGACCAACATGTACGCGTTGGTACAGTGGCGAACAGAGAGGTCGTCATCGTGTCCGCCGTAATTGTGCTCAATGGCCTCCTTCTTGGTGCAGCGCGATACCACGTCGTCATCAAACTTGCACCACTGCGGAAGAGCCAAAAATAAAAGGCGGAGCAGAACAGAGCACTTGAGACAACCGGTGGAGATTCCTCATCAAATAACATAGCTGACAAGATAACATCATTTCACAAACAATCCACAAACAAATACAAAAGCACAGAATTTGTAGTGAAATGTATATAAAAAATATCCTCACTATTGGTTCCTTGATACTCACTTTGCCGTCTCCTTTTGGGTTAAGATAGACGACGTAGTGACCGCCATGGTTGTCCCCGCTGTGCACCAGCACGGCGTGCAGAATATAGTTGGCCGGGTCCTTGGAGTCTGGCTTCTGAAGGAACTCATCCAGAGGTAACTGATCCGGAAACTCGAACCTGTGGAAGACAGGTGGAGATGTAGCTTTTAGAAATAATTTTTAAAAACGTTAAAGAAAAAAAATAAGCAGTTTAAAAGGTCTAACTACCGTACCTGTCATTAATCTTGATGTTTTGGTCAGTCTGTGGGTCATACATGAACCTCATCAATTGCAAATGGAGGATTGGTGGGAACGTGAGAAACTTCACTCCCTTTTCAGCTTCCTATAGATCAAACAAGCAACCTGGTAAGAACATTGCATCTTGAATTTTGACTGGGTGATACACTCAGGGATGCATTTGGGAAATGAAAAAAAGGGGGCGAAGGGGGGCCAAATTCTAAAATGGATGGGGTCTCTGCACTTAGTGCAGACGTGGTTTGTTATAGAGTGGATACTTTTGCTTTTTTGGGACAGAAAAAGACCCCACCCACAGGCTAGAGTTCAGCCGAAGAGGACACAAAAGAAAATTACAGTCGAGCAGAAGAAGGAGCTCATCGAGAAACACGAACGAGGTGTGCGTTTGTGTGACTTAGCGTCCCAGTACCAGTATGCTAAGTCGACCTTTGATACGTGTGGCTAAGGGTGTTTATGCGTTGTCTAAGCAATAGGCTCGGGCAATAAGAGGTTGAAAACGTCTTTTGGTTTGGATTAACGAAAAACATCTAGCAGGGTACAGTGTGAGTAAAGGTATTTTCGCACGGCAACTTCACTCGGATATCATCAAGAGGCAACTACATCAACTACCATCACAAAGGTAAATAAAATGACTATTATACAGTACAGTTTATTTCTTTAATTACAAAACACACACATTTGCACATTTATTATACATAAAATAAGGCACATTGTGTGCAATTTTAAGGCTTATTTAGTAGAAAATTATGTTTTATGGGGACCTGGAAACGGATTATTCATTTTTAATGGTTTCCTATTGGAAATTAATGTTTGGAAGACACACTTTTCACCTTACACACACTTTCTGGGAACCAATTAAGTTCGTAAGCTGAGTTATCACTGTACATCAACAAAAAATGTAAAGAATATATTCATACATTAAAAAAATATTTGCAAAGGGGCATCTTTGGCAAGTAATGACCGTAATCAAGCGACAATGAAACCTTACCTGCAGGCCATGCTCTCCGGCATCATATTTGTTGTCTCCATCCAACTGTTCCGTTGCAACGTAATCCTTAAATGACTCAAAAACTGGAGAAAAGGAAAAAGTATTTGTCCGATGAAATATCGAACCATTCATGATGCAATAAAATATAAAAGCTTTAGACATCCATTTTTTTAATCAACACAGGCTGATCATGAAGTACATACAGACGACTCAACTGAGTCACGATTTCATGGAGGAATAACAAATAGGAATAAAAGAAGCACAGAAATCTTGGAAAATCATGACCGAAACACTTCTTCTGGTTTAAAAAAAACACAAGGGTTGTTCTGCTCATACTCACTGTCGTTCTTTCCTTTTATACTAAGCTGGATGTCATAGTAATCCTCTATTCGCTCTGATCGGTAGTCCACATGCTTGCACTGGATGTATGACTGAAGAGACATGCAAAAACACACTTATCAAAATCAGTCATCTCGTGCCGACTGCTAAAATTGCTGAACGATGACTTCAAAACTTCAGACATGACAAGCGTCAAAGGAAATGATGCGGAGAGAAAACATACCACCATCTTTCCCCTGAAGAGTTTCGGGATGGTTCCCTCGACACACGTGCCTTTCATTTTGTTCTCCACGTTGTCAAGGAGCTGAAATAATAAGTGAACCCGGATTTTTTTGTTGTTGTTTTGTGTGAAGCAATAGCAAACGTACATAGATGACGGTTTTTAACACGGGTGTTTTGCGACAACTCACCACCCTGCAGAGTTCTTGAACATCATGTTGCATGAAACTATCGAGAGTTTCCCATCTGCAAGAAAAAAATTGGATATTTTAGGATAGCTACAGAATTTTCTACGGTTTGAGGCACCACTCGGTCCGTTCACACTCCAAGAAAAAGGCATCCGGGAAATTAAAAGTCTGAAAAGGGGGGCAAATTCCAAAATGGATGGGTCCCGATTTAACTAGATATCTTAAAGGACAACTGACATCACTTTTTTGTTTCCTAACCGACATCAGAAAAACGTTTTATAGCATCTAAAATACCCAAAACATGCAGTATGATATTTTTAGTCAAATGCAAAACACCAATAAAAATGACAAAGTGTCCAAAATCTGCAAAAAAATTGAGCTGCGAATTGGGCATTTTCAGAAGGTCCCGCCCCCAGTTCGTGACGTCACGCCAAGACGTCTTGCATTGCTGGAGAATCAAAACAATGGCTTCAAATTCAGAGAATATGCTTTCTTGTTACACATCCAGTTATGAATACGATTCAAATAGTTCTGAAGAGGAAAGCATACATGTTTTCAATCGATTAAAGAAGTCCTTCCGTATCACTTTGAGCCATCATCTTTGAGCCATGTAGTGTCCCAGAAAAGAGGCAGAAAATGGCGACCAAGCTCCGTGTGAGGAATTAATCAGCCCGTTTCCACAAGCTGATAAATTCCTAAAATGGAGCTTGTTCGCCCGCTTCTGGCTCTTTTTAGGTGCAACGTTGACGTTTTCAGACCAAACAAGCACAGCAAAATGCATTGACGTGATGGAAGGACTGATACAATGTGTCCTTTTTTTTGGGCAGGGGCGTTCCTTCAGTGACATCACGTACGGACTCGTCACCAACTCAAAAACAAGACTTCCGGAATATTCAGCGCGAGTCTTAAAAGGTAAAATATAGCTATATGCGGTGGAATCTTTTTAAAATACGCTCAGTGGAAGTCATTTGAAGCCATTTTACAAATTATGGACACAACTTGTCCAGAGACGTCAGTTGTCATTTAAAACGGATTGAAAAAAAAAAAAAAAAAACATTCATTGGAGCATGACTTTAAAAATTGTAAAACGGTGATTTATAATTCGAAAATACAATCTAAATCTAATCTAAATGCTAAATAATTAGCTAAAAAAAGGAAAAAGATTCCATCCACCAAGTTACCCGAAAGACTTTGTGAGTTTCTTGGTGCCAACAGGCTTGTCGCTGTGTTGCAGCTCATAGAAAACCCTCTGCAACGCCAGAGGAACACTCTTGGATGAATCGTCCCCCTCTGTCGGCATCATGTACACGGCCTGCAACGATTTGGATTGACATATATTAGAATGACACTTTTTTTGCCCTCCCTGTGGTGGCTAGTTTGAGATTAAAAAAAAACTTTTTTGCAGAGGCAAAAATGCTTAGAATTCAAAACGTGTTTGCGCATTTAACGTAAATATCTCACCCGGCGTAGTTGATTGGTAAAGAAGAGTGTCTGGAGTAGACTGTTCATGTAGCAGGTTGCTCCTTGGTTTTTGAGTCCAACATAACCTGTGTGTTTCTTTGAATCCCAGCTAGTTAAATACAACAACAACAAAAAAACATTTTACTGACCGATCGCAACAAGCCTTCACAGGCGTAACGGTGCAGACAACCATGACTCAAAAGAGTATTAAAAAGCTACATACGCCACTCCGTGCGGCGCATCTGCTTGGACGTACACCTCAAATGTGACTTTGTCGTCATCAATAAAGCCCCTCTCTGGGTCGGTGACATCCTGCAAAACAATGCGAGGCATTCGGTTCATATCACGAGCGCCAAGGTTATATAAATATATAGAATCAACTTTAAAATTCTTCTTTACACATTTAAAGCTATCCATAACCTTGCCACCCCCCCATACCTATCTGACCTTCTTCAAATTTCTATTCCTTCTTGTTCCCTCAGATCCTCTTCCTCCCTCCACCTCTGTGGCCCCCCGGCCAGTCTCAGCACGATGGGGGAATAGAGCTTTCAGCTGCTCTGCCCCCAAACATTGGTAACATCGATTCTCTTCCCACCTTCAAATCCCATCTCAAAACCCAACTATTTAAAATCGCATTTTCTGTGTTCTCTTGTTTCTATTCATAATTGTATTTTATTTATTGTATTCTATTTGTGATTGTATTTTATTTATTATCGTACCGCGCTTGTCCGTGACTGTAAAGTGTCCTTGAAAGCTTTGAAAGGAGCTTAAAATGAAATGTATTATTATTACTGTTATTGTATTTATGTATTTATTTATTCATGTATGTATTCATGTATTCCTGCATTTATGTATTTAGTCATTTATTCATTCATTTATTTAAAGTGTCATGCAAAAGCCAAAGAAAAAGTGCAATAGGCACTGTGTTTATTATCTGATTCTTGTTACTCTTTACAGATACAGTAAAGTCTTGTTATATCGATATTCTCGGGAGTCCGAAAAATATCGATATAACCGGGACTATCGATATATCCGACCCTGCGCGCATGTAATTTTCTCCTTGCGTGCATAGAAATAGTATCGTAATAAGCGGTACTATCGATATAACCGATATCGATATAACGAGACTTTACTGTATATAGCCAAAAACGCTTTTTAACAGTACATCTACTTAAAATGAGGCTAAAAACACCGTCCAAATGTTGATCAATGTCAAAGATATACTTGTGAAAAAAAATACCTATATTTCAACTTGTCAATCATGAAAATATCATGTTTGTTACTATTTTAAGAAAACAAAACAGAAGTATTTTACTGCCAACTCTTGACTCTCGATTCCTGGGATGACGTGTAACGCGCAATTCATCTAAAGGAAGCTAACAGCTGGCACTGTGCCGATCGCCTGTTCTAAAATTTAGATATGATCCTTAGCGATTTCGGGTTTTGAATGAACATTGGGTATTTACTATTTTGACTATTTTTGACTTATTGTTTTTATTGGAAACCGCCATTTTCATTAATAAATCATAACCCGGAATGGGATCATGAAAACTGTAGTCATTACGGCAAAACCGGAGTAGTTGGCAGGTACGTTAAAGGCAAAGCAATAAAAAAAATTAAAATGTCGATTTAGGATCTCTGTATGTACAGATACTTACACTCCAGGACATGAAGTTGGAAAAGCCCCAATCGTTCTCTTTGTGGAAGAACGGGTGACCAATCCTGCGACTGAACGACTTTTCATCATCTTTGTAGTTGATGATTTTTAGCATCGCCTGCGCATGGCATGACCATGACCTGATGATAACACAATTTGATGACAATTGTTATTATCAAAATGCTTTCTTCACACATTTTAGGACAATGTGCGGATTAAGGACGATAATGTCTCTTCTGGACAACTTACGTGGAGTCTGATTCTGCATTACACTGCAAGAAGAAGCCCACGCTCTTCTGGTGCGGCCTGTCTGCGTAGAAGCGTGGCATCACCATGATCTTCCATGGGAGGTTGCGCACAAAGCAGGACGGGCTGAGAACTGACTCGCTCAGGCGACTGAAGCGCTCCACCACAAACTTAAAGGTTGCTTCTGACCGCCAACTGGTGTCTGGGGTGGATGAAAGGAATATATGAAGTCTCCATCTTGAACCGCAAAGGCAGTGAAAAGAATAACGTCTAAATTTTTGCGGCAATGCACACCCTCCTCACCGTCCTCCATGTTTTCTTCTGTGTTGTTGTGTCCGTCTGCCACGGCCATGTTACCGTTGATAACGGGGTTGGCAGGAATTCTTGGAGGGTCGTCAGTGTCACCAGCTGGACACAAAAGGACAAAAAACGATTGCCATAATTCAGAATGATGATTTGACGTGGTTCTAAAAAGTTATGACTTCAATACTCGTTGAAAAAAAGTTATTATCCCGTGACTAAAGTGTCCTTGAAAGTTTTGAAAGACGCTTAGAAATTAAATTTATTATTATTATGGCTGTCACCTGTATTGAGCTCTTGTTTTCTTTTGAAGAGAGGTTGAAGCAGAGCACATCTGATCAACTGCTTGCAGACTTGAGTAAATTAGTCACCTCTGAAGTTAATTGGCTCCTATTAACTTTTTATCCCAGCTTCTCAACATATAATTGATGAAGGATACACAGAAAAGATGCCTTTTTGCTCTATGAATGAAAAAAAAAAAAAAAAACGCAGTACGCTGAACATACAATTATTGTATTTTTGGGGGTGTAATTTCAAAACAAATCTCTCAATATTTTTATATCACTGTCACAAACAACGATCAAACCATGCCTCTTAACAGATTAAATCAAGGGCAAAAACAAGTTAAGGGATTTAAAAGAACAAAAAAATACTCTAGGTGTGCACATTGGATTCATAACCAGGAAGCCAATTTTACCGGAGAATGCATTTGTTTACAATTTGGGTTCAGAAAAATAAGACAAAGACCTTCCTTGGGAGGGTTTCCTCAATAGGTCATGTGAATCGGCACATTCACAGACCGTCACTAAAGCTAAATTGGCTTATCCGAAAAGGTGTTGTCGGACTAGGATAAAAACAGAGGGACGAGTCACCGACCACCCAATAGCCTAAGGCAACTCGGACAACTCCAGAGGTGCTAAGAAGCTAAGATGAATCTCATACAAATCATATAACCACCACAGCTACAAAACAATATATTCCTCTAAGAAAACTCAAGCATGCCAGAATTTGGAATACATCCGACCGAAGAAAACTTGACGAACAAGGTTGTTAGGAGACTAAAATTGTTTTCCTGTCTGCCATTAAAACTATTAATATGCATCTGAGTTTGTCTGCTCCCTTCAAACCTGAACAAAAGACATTAGTCTTCTTTTTGTCACTAAAGTGGATATAAACAAGTGAGCTTGTTTCTGTCTTTTACCTTACACAATTTTTTTTGACCATTAACACGGTAAAAGAATAGGCTTTGGGGACACCTGCTTCACACAAAAAGCCTCAAAAACAACATTTAAAAAGTCTGAATATTATTCAGTAAGTTTAAGTGACTATTAGAACGAGTATGATTGCGTGTTAGTGTAGAAAGCTTGGCAGTGCGTTAAACCAGTAACCCAAATCAATAGAGATAAATGACGCAGTGATGCTGAGGGCTCGCAGTATTGTCCTCGATCCAAAATAATCATATAAGGGGGTAAAACACACACATCTCAAATAGTGTGCGGGCTAACGAGTTACGGATATTGATGCAACGCTACGGGGAGATTTTTTTTCCGGAGTACAGAGTGATCTAACATAAAAACAGAGATGATTAAAAATGGCGAGCTCCATGCCGTTTGGTCTGCCATACAATGAAGCAGCAAATCCCCCGCGCTGCCCCAGTGCGGGCTTGGCCTGACTGCGGCGGCAACAGTTAGGATACACACATCCACCAAAGTACTATTTTATACCATTAGGAGAGATGTACAACTAGTCTTTCGAAATACTTCTTATACCGATCGCACTTACGCTACAATTTATGCCATTGACAATTTAGCAAAACCGGACTGACGCATCTGCGTTAGCCACTTAGCTCTTTAGCAAACACTTAGCCACCGTTCGGGCTATTAAAGGCCACCATTAGCTGCTGTGACAAGCACCGAGTAACAGTCTGCGAAATACAGACGACAAAATCGTCCCAAACTACAGGACATATAGACGGGGGAAAACATGCAAGGTGCTAAATTAAAAGTTTTAAACGGGGCTTCGTTCCTCAAGAAGAAGCTTGCAAAACACAGGCCACCATTTTAGAACGCCACACACACCCCCTCCACTAGTTAGCGCGTGAAGCTAACTTGCTAATCATTTGAACAAATCCAAATGGGCCTTGAGGTTAATTGCATAGCTTTGAATTTAGCTACCATATGCTCGCGACATTCGTACGATTTACCACTTAACAATCGAGGTCTTCATCAGAAGACGATGACGACGTTGCATATTGGAAACATTGCAATTATATTTGTTTGCACGTTTTGGAGGGCCTCAAACAGAGTTTCTACCCCACAGGCCCTCGCTTGAGAACTCACGTCACCAAACATCACCAGCAAGAGTCTGGTACAATAAGGTGTCGTTGAACAGCTTTACGATTGTAATTTTTCATGCAACGGTCACGTAGAAAATAATTAGCGAGCTCTCGACAAAAAAAAAACGCAGGTGTCAGAAGATGTCAACATCCCACCCGCAGCACCGGGTAAATATCTTATCCAGTAATTTACACGTTAATTACGACACCAACAACCCCAGTGTTTACAAACACTTAAATTTCGCATCAGTCTCCCGGATCAGTCCCAGCAGGAAAACGAACCGGTCGTATTCTTCCTCGGCACGAGAATGATTGTTTTAGAATCATTTTAACACATTTGATCGGGTGATATTCGGTGGCATTCCCAAACATAACGATTATTCGGGCACGCACAAACTAAACGAGCTTAGAAGGGAAAACGAGGTCAACTCCTTGCAAGTATGCTGCAACGGACGCGCAATCAGCTCAAACGCAGCCGGTTCACTCCGGGCCCTCGTGTTTACGGTTAAGTTCAACACCCCCCCCCAATCGCATGGGTGCAATTTCTTGCACGAAATTGCACGACGTCTATTGTGTGACAAACGCTTCCAAGTGCAATCACTAACCTTCCATTTCCATATCCTCTGGTTCACTGAGCTGCTGTTCGTCGGCTTTCTGCTGCTGCTGCTGCGTGTGGTGGTGGTGGTTCATTTTGGCAGCTTTTGTCGTTGCGATGCGGGGATCCCTGCTCTCTCGGCTGCCGTCGACGTCGTCCGCGAACCGGTTTCTGGACTGCTGCTTAGGTGTGGTAAGATGCGGAGATGGGGTGGACCGCTCGAGCCTCTGCGGCCGGGCCTGTTCTGTTACTACCTCGGCCTTGTCCGCTGTCAGCGCCGGGGAGTAAGGAAGGGAGGTCGGCGGGGGAGCGGGTAGAGAAACGCGGACGTATTTGCTCGCTATTCGCCCAATTTCGGCGCCTTTAGTGGGTGCGAGTAGCTGGCTGGCGGCGGCGGCTGGCAGTACGGCTCGGGGCTCCGATGAGGGAGGCCCGCTGAAAGGAGCTAAATTATTCCGGCTTTCCACCGGGAAGCGTGGAGCAAAAACACGACCCGCACCTGGTGGGGGGAAAAATAGCCGGTTTACAGCTAGCTTAGCTACCTGACACAAGGTAGCCAATAGACGCTAAAGATACAACAATGAAAACAAAAGCTCTGGCGGTAGCCACACATTCAATAACTTTGCCTGCGATATCCCCAGTCCGTGTGCTCCTCCGTATGTCCCTCGTCTGGGGAAGAGCGGAGGAGAAAGCTATCCATTCAAACCAGGTTGCAAATCGAAATAGCCTGGACTGGCGTTAATTTGCAAGTTGGCGGAGACGAGAGTTGCCGCGGCCCCGATCCAAACAATTTCTCCAGCAAAGCGTCCCTACTGACAAAAAGCTGCAAGCCGTCGCATTCCCGTCAAACAAGTGCCGTTCCCCAAGAGGAATGTGCCTGATCATGCAAGCGTTGAGACTTGAGCGGCGTTGGCCTTCGACACGCTCCTCCCGTTCGTTTGTACGAAGCTCAATGTGTGAAGTCAAAATGGCGGCCGCGATCTTCTCTGAAATGTCACATCCGCAAGGGGATCTAAACAGTGGCCAAGCCCTGCAAAGGTTCACTTCCACCTCTAACCGGCATGCGAAATACTCATCAAATGCGTGCCATCTTTTGAGGAAAAATATATAAGCACGACAAAGTAAAAAAAAGTTATTAAATACCCCCATTAACAACCATGTAAAATAATCACATGTTTTCATTTCGTTGTGGGCAGTTGAAACGAAAAAAAAAACTATTTTCGAGATGTGTGTCTCTATTAAATACAAAATTAACATAATGGAAAAACTGCAATGATGGGAATAATGGAAGAAATGGAATAAATATTTTTGAAATAAATACGCAAGTATTGTACGGGTACCATTCGTGACACGCGGGCTCCCTCTAATGGTTACTTGAAAGAAAATCACTGCATTAATTTAACAGTTAAAATTAACTTTTTAGTTAACGTAAATATAAATTACCCAAATTGCAAACTAAACTAAAATACTTACAAAACACGATGTTCATCTAAAGCATCAGTCCCCTAGAGACGAATTATTTACTTTGTTAATGTGCTCGATATTGATTCATTGGTTCGGGGATTTATTAGTGTTCGTGTGTTTGTCTTTTAGTCCGCCCCCCATAGTACTAATTATTATGCATTTCGTTATTGAACGTCACTCAAAATTACGTGGCCTTTTTTAGTGCGGCCTTTGTTGGTGTGTGTATGTGACAGCCAATTCGGGTAGTTACAATCAAAACACACAATACTCACGCAAAATCGAATGGTTTTCTGACAAGCGGTGGTCGCACATACATGAACTTATTTAACTTTAAAAGGTCAAGCAACAAACGTCCGAGCAAATGTCATCACGTTAGCTTGTGCTCATCTTTGTCAGCTTTGGCGAGCACCACACGAGAAATTTGTATTGGTAATAACCCTTTATGTCTGTGATGTTACTCTAACAATCGTGGTCCGTGTTTTTATATGCTATTTATACGAGAACATTGGGAATATTCACAAAATGGCAAGTCGTCAGTTTGAGAGAAAATGATACGAGGATAGTGAGGACAATTTGCATTTAAGTTCAACGTTCGTATCGACTCGAAATTATTACTGCTACGTACTTTTATAAATCAATTTGATAAAAAGTACTAGGGGACTCACAAATTCTACAACGACTCCAATAATCTCTTTAATTTGCGCTGCTCTCGCTACACGTAACTGCTTATTAACACTATTTATAGACCCAATGGAACATACAGTATTATCTGCCAATCAATTAACATTAAATTTGCCATCGGGATATACAACTTTTGTTTGTAATCTAAAATCTGAAGCAGCCTTGCTAACTTTATGAATGCTGAGAAAGAGTGCATAAAAAGGACACTTTCTATTAACTTTACCGCTTATTCTTTTCAATGTATCCCGGTTGAGTGGGCAACAAAACCGCTGTTCATCCTCCACATAAAAAATACATCTGACACCCTAAACTACGATGAGAAATGAGCATACCCTTCGTGCCATCGTTCTTGCCGTGCCATGCCATCTTCGTGAGGCGGATCTTGTTTGTTTTGAACTTGTCAAGAAGGGTAACTCAAAAACGAAACGTGTCGTGTACCTGAGTGTGACGTCACACTCGTATTGCCCCATCCACCTCGTTGTGCCATGTATTGCTCAGAAAATCACTCGTTTTGTTGTTTGTTTTATGCGTATATACAGACATCAATGGTATATTAAAAACGTGGTTGATACAAATAAATACCCTACGCATTAAAAACAACATTTTAGTGGAAAGGTTGCAAAGTTTATAACTTGAAATGTATTTTTTTCGTACGTTTACATATTTATCGTGCAAAAATAACATGATTAATGATTTCCACCATGCATTGCATTTCAGGCCAAAAACAACTCAAATAAAAGTATTGTGCTTTTCATTGAATGCTCGTGAAAACACATGCAACGTTTCCAACATATTTATATTTAGAATACTAATAGTTAATAAATTAACATTGTTTACATTTTGCACTATAATTTGGAGACGCTTGCGCTCTCTTGCAAGCTTTCAAAATGAGGACATTTCTTTTGTGGCCAAACTTTGAAGGGCAAGTTGGAAACGCAATGGACTTGTGACTCTGACGGTAACTCCGCCTCTTGTGATATATTTAGCCAATCACTATTAAATAACTGACTAGAAGGCGGGTCTTGGCGAACAACAAGGTAGTTTACGATTGTATATATCCCTGACGTCGGCAGCTCAGAAAATACTCGGCTAAGCGTACCTTCGGAAATGGTTTCAAATGTGGTAGGGCACAATCGAGTGCGAAGCCGTAAAAACGCAAATATTCACCTTAAAGATATTCTCATAGTTCGTTATATCACCCATACACTTATCTTAAACTCATACAAGTCAGGTTTCTCCAAGTTTTTCGTGTATTAATGGAGGAGAAGAAGGAAGACGGGGACTCGGAGATCCAAGAACACGGACCCGAGCACTGGTTCTCAAAATGGGAGCGGCAGTGTTTGGCCGAGGCGGAGCAGAGAGAGCCGAGCGAGGAGGAGGCCGACAACGACCACGACAAACTATGGCATCTTTTTCAGAACTCTGCCACCGCAGTGGCACAGTTATACAAAGGTTGAAGCCGTCGCTTTCTTTTTCATGTTAGCATGATGACAGCGTAGCCGCACCGCCAGCCGACCCTTTAGCTTGTTGATTAGCAACTTAGCTCAGCCCGTCTGACTTAGTGACACATTGATCGAACTCTATTGGACTCGGCTCGTGTACAAGAGAACTCGCACAACTGACTTGGATGATCGGAATTGACGTTAACTCGTGTCAGATGTTAGGCTGAATTATGAACTTGATTCACGGTCACAAGTTGGGAGACTTGTCAACGATCCCCGTACGTGTAGACTGTCGGAGAAATGTAACCACGTCCGTATAAAAACAACAAAAAAATAAATAAAGGTTGTACTGTGTCAATAAACTAATACATTGACTAATGTTGGACCATTTTGCTAACCCGTCGTTAGCCAAGCTAGTTACAAAATGGCGATGGTAACAACAATCGTATCTACGCGACATTCCCAGCTGACAGTTTGTGGAACTGTCAGTGTTACCATCTGTTTTCTTCCCCGTGCGTTACATTCCACGTCTCGGATAATGGCGACCAAAGTTAATCAGCACAGCGCACATGCTTGCATTTAGAAACCTGGTCAGCTGCTGACTGGACACTTATCTGAACAACGCGTAGCTTAGCCAGCGTTCCAATCACAAAATGGCGTGAATATTATTAGTCCTCTCGATGAATTTTGGTTGTGTTTGTTTAGCCAGACACAACTGTCTGGTCGTTTGTGACAGTTGATATCCATATTTTTAGAGCGAGTTGTGTCCACTGACATATGTTTGACATTGCCTTGCAACTTTACTGCTGAGAGGACACTTTAGCTAGTGTGTGGCTCTTTTCTTTGCTGCCAACCTCGCTAAGTGTTTATTTTGGTTCCGCTAGTATACCAAGATAAAATGGCCTCATCTTGTTTAGCTGCCGTTCGGTCTCATGTTGTCATATCTGCATAATCCAAATGACCCCCGCCCCCTCTCATGTTTGTTTTACCATCTTCAATCTCTCCCACAGATCGAGTATGTCATCAACAGGGGCTGTCACTGTGGGTGCCATTTCAGAACGCTGCTACAGCAGTCACCAACTTGTACAAAGGTAGCCTGGCCGCAAATGCCTTTTCATTTTTTTCTGCTTTTCAGTTGAAAATACAGCCAAATGAACAACAACCATCTTCAATATATACTGTGATTAAATGTCACAAAGATGCAGTCGTACTTGTGAGGTAAAACAGTCTTTGCTAGGATGCTGGAAAATGGTTCGTCTCTTTTGGTTTCACCTTAGAATTATTAATACTTAAGGAATAATAGGACAACGAAAGCATTGTTTCATATAGCATGAAATGTTACAGGTAACAAACTGTTTTACAGATCTAAAAAGTTAATAAGAAACCATAAAAAAAGTATTTAATACCGAGTAACACTTAACATGCAGGCTGTCTACATATCCTTTTTGTATGGGACGTCCTCATTACGGTGAGCTGGAACTGATTCTTGGTAACCTCAGAACGTCCAGAAGTGGTTATGAGCGGGGCCACATATAGATAAAGAACAATTTATACACTACTTGAATTATACACACTAGAGTCTTCAAAGAGTTTAAAACGAACATGTATAGTATGGTTTTTTTAGCCTGAAAAAAAAAGATCATGTATAGTAATAAAAATAATACATTTCATTTATAAGTGCCTTGCAAAACTCTCAAGGACACTTAACACTCAAAGGGTAAGTTTTTCTGCGGGTGAGCAGCGGCAGACAGATGTTTTTAGCCCGAAAAACATACAAACAAACAAACAAATAAATAAATAAATATGTATAGTAAGGCATTTTTAGCTGATAAAAAACGACCATGCATAGTAAGGCGTTTTTAGGCTGAAAAAAAAAACGACCATGTATGGTAAGGCGTTTTTAGCTGAAAAGAACAACCATGTATAGTAAGATGTTTTCAGCCCCCCCAAAAAAACCCGACCATGCATAAGGCGTTTTTGGCCCCCCAAAAAAGTATAGTAAGGCACTTTTATCTGAAAAAACGACCATGTATAGTAAAGCGTTTTTAGCTGAAAAGAACAATCACGTATAGTAAGGAGTTTTTAGCCCCCAAAAAACGACCATGTATAGTAAGGCGGTTTTAGCCCAAAAAAAGATCATGTATAGTATGGCATTTTTAACCCCCAAAAATGTTAGTCAGGCATTTTTAGCTGAAAAAACTACCATGTATGTATAGTAAGGCGTTTTTAGCCCCCCCCAAAAAAAAACGATCATGTGTATGTAGTAAGGCATTTTCAGTCCAAAAAAAACGACCATGTATAGTAAGGCATTTGTAGCCAGAAAAACAACCATGTGTAGGAAGGCATTTTTAGCTGAAAAGAACGAGCATGTATAGCAAGGCGTTTTTAGTCAAAAAAAGGAAAAACACCATGTACAGTAAGGCGTTTTTAGCCCCCCAAAAAAATTCTCTTAACTGAACTCTGACAAATAAAATAAATCAGTCATATCATTAACAGTCCTTTTTATTATGTTTTTCATCATCAGAGAGTGTCGAGGCCCATCAGAGAAGCTTCGACAGGGGCACCCAGATAGGACACCAACGCCGCAATAAGGTCTGCCACGCGTTACCGCTGTTAAGATCTCGTTCCCGAGTGAAAATTGATGCATTTGAAGGAAAGAAAACAAAAAATCTCTGCTTGTCCACCACCCTGTAGGACATGTTAGCCTGGGTAAAAAAGCGCCGGAGAACCATCCGCAGGGAGGATCTTATTAGCTTCCTATGTGGCAAAGCACCCCCCCATCGGAGCAGCAGGGCCAACACAAGGCTGGCCATGGTTGCCCCCAGCCGAGCCAATTCGCCGGTTGAGACCGGCTCGTCTGTGGAAGCCGACCTCCAGCCATTCAGGGAGGCCATCGCGCTGCATGGTGAGCAACATCAAATGCGCCTGTGTTTTTTTTTTCGCTGGTTGTTGAAATACAAAAATTGCCCCTCGCATACATTCAAGCAAAGATAATAATCATAATGTACAGCTAACATCCGATTTACGACCACCCGCACTTACAACCATGAGCGCCAGACCCTTTTTTTTTGTAATTCTACGGTCCACGACGGTGGCAGCCTAGCAACTCTGCAGTGTGTTTGCGATGCATTTGGTAGACTAAAGACTCAAGATGGTCCTTCATGTTTAGATTGAACAAATAGAATTTTGCCGGAGCACAGAGAGAGACAGCTTCTCTCAGCATTGTACAAAAACAATTTTTTTATCGCTGTCAAAGGACCATGTGTAGCGTTGTGGCTGCGTTGCCAGATGCGCTCAACATTCAGCATGCCTCATTTATCTTAAAGGATGTGCGTCCATAATTTGTAAAATCACTTCAAATGACTCCCACTGAGCGCATTTGACAAAGATTCCACCACATATAGCGATATTTTACCTTTTAAGACTCGCGCTGAACATTCATGAAGTCTTGTTTTCGAGTTGATGACGATGCACTAAGTGACATCACGGAGGGAACGCCCCTGATCGAGAAGGTGACACACATGCATTTTGGGTACTTTGTTTGGTCTGAAAACATCATGTTGATGGCAAAATTAGAAGGAAAAGACAAAAATAACGCAATGGTAAATCGTTGTGTGTTGCACCAAGACTACTATTTGATACTAGTTGACACAAATTCCCAGCGGACAAATCAGCCCATTTCCAACGGAGCTTGGGCGCCATCTTGTGCATTTTCTGGGCGCTACATTGCAGTCCAGATGACTCGAATTGATACGGAAGGACTTCTTTAATGGATTGCAAACATTTATGCTTTCCTCTTCAGAACTATTTGAATCATATTCATAACTGGATGAGTAACAAGAAAGGATCTTTTTTCCGAATCTGAACTCTCTGAAGCCATTGTTTTGATTCTGGAGCAAGGCAGTTTGTGAAGGAGTATCCTGGCGTGATGTCACGAACAGGGGGGCGGGACTTTCTGAATCTCCCCAGTTCCGAGCTCATTTTGTGGCAGTTTTGGGACACTTTAAGTCATTTTTATTGGTGTTTTCTATTTGACTAAAAATATCAGCCTGCGTGTTTTGGGTATTTTAGATGCTATAAAACGTTTTTCCGATGTCAGTTAGGAAACAAAAAAATGGTGTCGGTTGTCCTTTAAAAATAAAAGATTGACATCGTATGCTATTCTGTCGTATAAACCTCGCGTCGGCCATTTTGAATACTTTTCGAGTTACGACCGTTAGACTTACGACCTTTTTGTCGGAACGGAACCCGGTCGTAACTCTGATGTTACCTGTATTTTTTTATCGCCGTTCAGGTCTTAGCGGAGCCATGGCGAGCATCAGCGTGCGCTCGGGCCCTCCTGGGTCTCCCACACACGTCAGCGGGAGCAGCGGCAACGGCGGCGGCGCCGGCGGGGGGGCATCTTCGGCCTCAGGGGCGCTGTGCCGCGGCCGACGCAACGGCATCCTGGACGTGGACCTGAACACTTTCATCTCGGAGGAGATGGCCTTGCACCTGGACTCGTCCGGCTCGGCCACGGCGGGCGGAGGGGGCGCGGCCAGGAAACGAAACTCCACCCAGTGCGCTGACGTCATCACAGACTCGCCCACTCACAAACGGAACCGGATGATTTGAACGGCCACCAAGACGCTGCCGCCGGGGCTTTCCGGGGAAGACTGCGGAAAGCGTCCGTCTCCTTTCCTCTCGTCGAATCGGAACGTAGGTGCGTGCACGTGCCACCCGCTACACAGCGTTGGGGGGTTTTCCAGGCAGTTGTCCCGTGGGTGAAGACGCACTGTGCTAAAGCCACTTGATTTTTGACACATTTGTGCCCTTATACCCCCCTCCCCCACCCCTCCCCGCGCCCACCACCCACCACCTTAATCAGGAAGTGAGGTGTTACCAAGGATGCCAAACACCTCTTTCTGTTACTCGCTGCTCCCTTGCAGCCCCCCTGACGTCAAGCTTCAACCACTTTCTCTTCTTTTACCATCAGTGTTAAGCATTGATTTCACTGTTGTACAACAGTGATAGCCAAATGTAAATGTCACACTTTTTTGATCTGTTTTGAAAATTCGAATACAGTGATACCTCGGTTTACGAACCCCCTGACTTACAAACTTTTCAGCTTACGAACGTTAAATTTATGAACATTTTACCTTGGCATACAAACTATTTTTCGGGATACACACGGAGCGCCATAATGTGTCGTTCGCGAACGAGCCCGTTCTCCAAAAAGAAAATGGCAGTCGACTTTTTTTGTCCTCTATTCCCTGCCCCCAGTCTTCGGTTAAAGCCACGTGATTGGTCAAGAACGCAGCAGTGAGGGGAGGTGTTTAAACATTAAAGAGACAGGCAGACGACAGAGTGAGAAGTGGATAGAAAACAGTGAAATTTGGACTCGTTTCAACTTTGATAGTTCAAAGGCAGAGTGTAGACTGCAAGGTTAAAATATCCCATCAATCAGGCTCCACGAATAACCCGCACAAGCCATCTGTACACTTGATGCAAAAAGCTAGCAACCCAGCTAAACGGAACACAATTGATGAGGAACTAGGTAAAATTATCGCAGAGAAAGCACCTACAGGGGATCATTCCTCAAGATGGTGAAAGAAGGCTACGTTCCTTATCAAGTCTTTAATGCTGATGAAACCACTCCATTGCATCAAGCCATCGACGACCATCACAAAGGTAAATGAAACGACTTTATTATACCGTACTGTTTATGTCTTTAATTATGATACCATAGAACATAATTACACATAAAATAAGGTATATTTTGTGTAGTTTTAAGGCTTAGAAAATTAGAAAGTAGAAAATTATGTTATATGGGGACCTGGGAACGGATTATTCTCATTTTAATGGTTTCCTATGGGAAATTATTTTTTGGGACACACACTTTTCACCTTACACACTCTGCCTGGGACCCAATTAAGTTCGTAAGCCAAGGTATCACTGTATTTGCATAGTTGAGAGGACATAAGATCGATTCCCTCGCTCCCACCCCAATTTTTGCAGTTGTATTCTGAAAAGCAGCCGATTGTGCGACTTTTCCCATCAGTCGCAATAAGTTTTTTTTTTTTTTTCTTGCACTTAAAGTTTCATGCAAACAACAAATCGGCTCTTCCATCGCATCGCAGTTGTAAGCCTCGACCTGTTCCGACGTGAACGCTGGCGCCATCCGTTTTTTTTTTTTTGTAACCCCCATAAGGTTGAACCCCGGTGCTCGACGAATAAAAGTAAAATGTCACGAATGAGTCGTCAAAGCTCCTCATCAGACTCGGTTGCCGCTGACATGTTTGACTTCATCGACAAGATGGTGGATCACTAAGACTGATGTCACATTGGCTCAAGTTGATTATTTTTTTCGGAATGCTTTTTAAAACAAGTCCGATTTTAAAAAGAAAGCGGATTCCATGACAGTGTCTTAGGGTGCCATTGCTGACGGCTTTTTGTTAAATTTTGAGATAGGAAGGATATTTTTTTTCAGGAAATTTCCCTGAAAGAAAAAAAAAACACTTGACGTGGAAGTGTTAAAGGACAACCGACACCTTCGGACAAGTTGTGTCCATAATTTATAAAATCACTTCAAATGATTTCTACTGAACGCACTTCCACCGCATATAGCTATATTTTACATTTTAAGACTCGCACTGAATATTCAGGAAGTCTTGTTTTCGAGTTGGTGAGAGTCCGTACGTGATGTCACGTCAGGAACGCCCCCTGACCGAGAAAGCAACACACAATGCATTTTGGGTACTTTGTTTGGTCTGAAAACATAGTGTTGATGGCGAAATTAGAAGGAAAACTACATAAAGAACGCAATGGTGAATCATTGTGTGTTGCACCAAGACTACTATTTGATAGTAGTTGACACAAATTCCCAGCGGACAAATCAGCCCATTTCAAACGGAGCTTGTGTGCCATCTTGTGCATTTTCTGGGAGCTACATTGAAGTCCAGATGGCTCAAAGTGATACGGAAGGACTTCTTTAATCGATTGTAAACATTCATGCTTTCCTCTTCAGAACTATTTGAATCATATTAATAACTGGATGAGTAACAAGAAAGCATCTTTTCCGAATCTGAACTCTCTGAAGCCATTGTTTTGATTCTGGAGCGAGGCAGTTTGTGAAGGAGTATCCTGGCGTGATGTCACGAACAAGGGGGCGGGACCTTCTGAAACTCCCATTTTTGAAGCAGTTTTGGGACACCTTAAGTCATTTTTATAATATGTTTTTCATTTGACGAAAAAATATCAGACTGCGTGTTTTGGGTATTTTAGATGCTATAAAACATTTTTCTGATGTCAGTTAGGAAATAAAAAAATGGTGTCGGTTGTCCTTTAATCACAGGCCGAACCTTTTAGGCAGTCCGAGGAGGGTGTTGTTAGCTTGATTTAAAAAGAAATCGAACAAAAATGTTCATCCTATGTTGTGAGCATTTTTTTTTTTTTTGGTTCGATATTTTCCGGCTTTGCGAGCTAGCAGTTCCTCTCCAAGACTTTGTTTTAAAATTGCATGGCCCATAGATTCCTCAACTCTTAATTGAATGTGATCATATTTGGTGAAAAGGAGGATTTGTCGTCAGCCTGCTTGTATTGTTTGAAATCCTGCATTCTTTTTTTTTTTGGAATGATTTGCTTCACTTTCTTTTTTCCACACGTTTAACTCCGCCCTGTGGTTTAACCTTCACTCGCATCTGCAGCACTTTTGACTGAAAGGCAACATGGTGGTTGTTGCACGTCATGGCTGTTAAAGGGAACTTTACGTGACGTGCGTGTGAGGACAAAAGCTACCGTTTAAAAGTTAAGCATTAGAAATTGAATCCCAAATTTTTATTTTTTGGTTGTCACTTTATTCACTTGAGCCACGTCTGAAGCCAACCCGGTTGTCAGCTCGTCATACATAATTGTCAATAAGGTAAAAAAAAAAAAAATGGCTAATCTATATACTTACCATTTAATTGTTGGTATGATATATGTGGTTCACATTGTAAAGATGAAATAAAACAATTGAGTTGCAAATTGGCTGGAATGAGTCATTGAAACAAGAGAACGCTGAACTATACATGGTGGGGTTTTTTTTCAGCGAAAAACGCCTTACTATACATGGTTGTTTATTTGGTAAGGAGTTTTTAGCCGAAAGAAATGACCATGTATACTAAGGCGTTTTGGGCCCAAAGAAAATGACCGTGTATAGAAAGTTGTTTTGAGCCGAAAAAATAGATGTGTTTTTGACAGAAAAAACGACCATGTTTTGGATGACGTTTTTAGCTGAAAAAAAGACCATGTATAGTCAGGCGTTTTTAACAAAAAAAAACGACCATGTATAGTAAGGCGTTTTTTTTAAATAAAATAAAATGACCATGTATAGTAAGGCATTTTTAGCCGAAAAAACGACCATGTATATAGTAAGGCGTTTTTGAGCAAAAACGACCATGTATAGTAAGGCGTTTTTGACCAAAAAAAAAAACCGACCATGTATAGTAAGGCGTTTTTAGCCGAAAAAAAACGACCATGTATAGTAAGGCGTTTTTGACCAAAAAAAAAACGACCATGTATAGTAAGGCGTTTTTTAGCCGAAAAAAACGACCATGTATAGTAAGGCATTTTTAGCCGAAAAAACGACCATGTATATAGTAAGGCGTTTTTGAGCAAAAACGACCATGTATAGTAAGGCGTTTTTGACCCCAAAAAAAACGACCATGTATAGTAAGGCGTTTTTGACCCAAAAAAAACGACCATGTATAGTAAGGCGTTTTTTAGCCGAAAAAAAACGACCATGTATAGTAAGGCGTTTTTAGCCGAAAAAAACGACCATGTATAGTAAGGCGTTTTTAGCCGAAATAAACGACCATGGTCATATACATGGTCGTTTTTGCTCAAAAACGCCTTACTATATACATGGTCGTTTTTTCGGCTGAAAAACGCCTTACTATACATGGTCGTTTTTTTCGGCTAAAAACGCCTTACTATACATGGTCGTTTTTGCTCAAAAACGCCTTACTATATACATGGTCGTTTTTTTGGCTAAAAACGCCTTACTATACATGGTCGTTTTTTTCGGCTAAAAACGCCTTACTATACATGGTCGTTTTTTTTTGGTCAAAAACGCCTTACTATACATGGTCGTTTTTGCTCAAAAACGCCTTACTATATACATGGTCGTTTTTTTTCGGCTAAAAATGCCTTACTATACATGGTCGTTTTTTCTGCTAAAAACGCCTTACTATACATGGTCGTTTTTTTCGGCTAAAAACGCCTTACTATACATGGTTGTTTTTTTTTGTCAAAAACGCCTTACTATACATGGTCGTTTTTGCTCAAAAACGCCTTACTATATACATGGTCGTTTTTTTGGCTAAAAACGCCTTACTATACATGGTCGTTTTTTTTTCGGCTAAAAAACGCCTTACTATACATGGTCGTTTTTTCGGCTAAAAACGCCTTACTATACATGGTCGTTTTTGCTCAAAAACGCCTTACTATATACATGGTCGTTTTTTTGGCTAAAAACGCCTTACTATACATGGTCGTTTTTTTTTCGGCTAAAAAACGCCTTACTATACATGGTCGTTTTTTCGGCTAAAAACGCCTTACTATACATGGTCGTTTTTGCTCAAAAACGCCTTACTATATACATGGTCGTTTTTTTGGCTAAAAACGCCTTACTATACATGGTCGTTTTTTTTCGGCTAAAAAACGCCTTACTATACATGGTCGTTTTTTCGGCTAAAAACGCCTTACTATACATGGTCGTTTTTTTCGGCTAAAAACGCCTTATTATACATGGTCGTTTTTTCGGCTAAAAACGCCTGACTATACATGGTCGTTTTTTTTTTTGGGTCAAAAACGCCTTACTATACATGGTCGTTTTTGCTCAAAAACGCCTTACTATATACATGGTCGTTTTTTTTCGGCTAAAAATGCCTTACTATACATGGTCGTTTTTTCGGCTAAAAACGCCTTACTATACATGGTCGTTTTTTTCAGCTAAAAACGCCTTACTATACATGGTCGTTTTTTTTTGTCAAAAACGCCTTACTATACATGGTCGTTTTTGCTCAAAAACGCCTTACTATATACATGGTCGTTTTTTTGGCTAAAAACGCCTTACTATACATGGTCGTTTTTTTTCGGCTAAAAACGCCTTACTATACATGGTCGTTTTTTTTTGGTCAAAAACGCCTTACTATACATGGTCGTTTTTGCTCAAAAACGCCTTACTATATACATGGTCGTTTTTTTTCGGCTAAAAATGCCTTACTATACATGGTCGTTTTTTCGGCTAAAAACGCCTTACTATACATGGTCGTTTTTTCGGCTAAAAACGCCTGACTATACATGGTCGTTTTTTTTTTTTGGGTCAAAAACGCCTTACTATACATGGTCGTTTTTGCTCAAAAACGCCTTACTATATACATGGTCGTTTTTTTGGCTAAAAACGCCTTACTATACATGGTCGTTTTTTTTGCTCAAAAACACCTTACTATACATGGTCATTTTTTTCGGCTAAAAACGCCTTACTATACATGGTTGGTTTTTTTTGGGTCAAAAACGCCTTACTATACATGGTCGTTTTTTTTGGTCAAAAATGCCTTACTATACATGGTCGTTTTTTCAGCTAAAAACGCCTTACTATACATGGTCGGTTTCGCTCAAAAACGCCTTACTATACATGTTTTTTTTTTGGTCAAAAACGCCTTACTTTCCATGGTCATTTTTTGCAGCTAAAAAGGCCTTACTCTCCATGGCCGTGAATGCCAATCACCAAACCAGGGTTACTGACTACAGTACCCTGATGGACAAATGGTAAATACTCTGGTTTACCACTGCAAAGGTGCAAGGTTCGAGCCCAGCATCTGCCTTTTTTTTCATGCTAAAAACGTCTTACTAAACATGGTCTTTTTTTGGCTAAAAACGCCTTACTATACATGGTTGTTTTTTTCGGCTAAAAACGCCTTACTATACATGGTTGTTTTTTTTGGTCAAAAACGCCTTACTATACATGGTCGTTTTTTTCGGCTAAAAACGCCTTACTATACATGGTCGTTTTTTTGGTCAAAAACGCCTTACTATACATGGTCGTTTTTTTTCGGCTAAAAACGCCTTACTATACATGGTCATTCTTTTCGGCTAAAAATGCCTTACTATACATGGTCGGTTTTTTTCGGCTAAAATGCCTTACTATACATGGTCGTTTTTTTGGTCAAAAACGCCTTACTATACATGGTCGTTTTTTTTCGGCTAAAAACGCCTTACTATACATGGTAGTTTTTTTGGTCAAAAACGCCTTACTATACATGGTCGTTTTTTTCGGCTAAAAACGCCTTACTATACATGGTCGTTTTTTTTGGGTCAAAAAAGCCTTACTATACATGGTCGTTTTTTCAGCTAAAAACGCCTTATTATACATGGTTGTTTTTTTGGTCAAAAACGCCTTACTATACATGGTCGTTTTTTCAGCTAAAAACGCCTTATTATACATGGTTGTTTTTTTGGTCAAAAACGCCTTACTATACATGGTCGTTTTTTTCGGCTAAAAACGCCTTACTATACATGGTCGTTTTTTTTTGGTCAAAAAAGCCTTACTATACATGGTCGTTTTTTCAGCTAAAAACGCCTTATTATACATGGTTGTTTTTTTGGTCAAAAACGCCTTACTATACATGGTCGTTTTTTTCGGCTAAAAACGCCTTACTATACATGGTCGTTTTTTTTCGGCTAAAAACGCCTTACTATACATGGTCGTTTTTTTGGTCAAAAACGCCTTACTATACATGGTCGTTTTTTTCGGCTAAAAACGCCTTACTTTTTTTCGGCTAAAAACGCCTTACTATACATGGTCATTCTTTTCGGCTAAAAACGCCTTACTATACATCAAAAACGCCTTACTATACATGGTCGTTTTTTTGGTCAAAAACGCCTTACTATACATGGTCGTTTTTTTTCGGCTAAAAACGCCTTACTATACATGGTCGTTTTTTCGGCTAAAAACGCCTTATTATACATGGTTGTTTTTTTGGTCAAAAACGCCTTACTATACATGGTCGTTTTTTTCGGCTAAAAACGCCTTACTATACATGGTCGTTTTTTTTGGTCAAAAACGCCTTACTATACATGGTCGTTTTTTTCGGCTAAAAACGCCTTACTATACATGGTCGTTTTTTTTCGTCAAAAAACGCCTTACTATACATGGTCGTTTTTTTCGACTAAAAACGCCTTACTATACATGGTCGTTTTTTTCGGCTAAAAACGCCTTACTATACATGGTCGTTTTTTTGGTCAAAAACGCCTTACTATACATGGTGGTTTTTTCGGCTAAAAACGCCTTACTATACATGGTCGTTTTTTCGGTCAAAAACGCCTTACTATACATGGGTGTGTTTTTTTCGGCTAAAAACGCCTTACTATACATGGTCGTTTTTTTCGGCTAAAAACGCCTTACTATACATGGTCGTTTTTTCGGCTAAAAACGCCTTATTATACATGGTTGTTTTTTTGGTCAAAAACGCCTTACTATACATGGTCGTTTTTTTCGGCTAAAAACGCCTTACTATACATGGTCGTTTTTTTGGTCAAAAACGCCTTACTATACATGGTCGTTTTTTCAGCTAAAAACGCCTTATTATACATGGTTGTTTTTTTGGTCAAAAACGCCTTACTATACATGGTCGTTTTTTTCGGCTAAAAACGCCTTACTATACATGGTCGTTTTTTTTTGGTCAAAAAAGCCTTACTATACATGGTCGTTTTTTCAGCTAAAAACGCCTTATTATACATGGTTGTTTTTTTGGTCAAAAACGCCTTACTATACATGGTCGTTTTTTTCGGCTAAAAACGCCTTACTATACATGGTGGTTTTTTCGGCTAAAAACGCCTTACTATACATGGTCGTTTTTTTGGTCAAAAACGCCTTACTATACAAGGTCGTTTTTTTTCGGCTAAAAACGCCTTACTATACATGGTCGTTTTTTTGGTCAAAAACGCCTTACTATACATGGTCGTTTTTTTCGGCTAAAAACGCCTTACTATACATGGTCGTTTTTTTCGGCTAAAAACGCCTTACTATACATGGTCGTTTTTTTCGGCTAAAAACGCCTTACTATACATGGTGGTTTTTTCGGCTAAAAACGCCTTACTATACATGGTCGTTTTTTTCGGTCAAAAACGCCTTACTATACATGGTCGTTTTTTCGGCTAAAAACGCCTTACTATACATGGTCGTTTTTTTGGTCAAAAACGCCTTACTATACATGGTCGTTTTTTTCGGCTAAAAACGCCTTACTATACATGGTTGTTTTTTTGGTCAAAAACGCCTTACTATACATGGTCGTTTTTTTTCGGCTAAAAACGCCTTACTATACATGGTCGTTTTTTTGGTCAAAAACGCCTTACTATGCATGGTCGTTTTTTCGGCTAAAAACGCCTTACTATACATGGTAGTTTTTTTGGTCAAAAACGCCTTACTATACATGGTGGTTTTTTCGGCTAAAAACGCCTTACTATACATGGTCGTTTTTTTCGGTCAAAAACGCCTTACTATACATGGGTGTTTTTTTTTCGGCTAAAAACGCCTTACTATACATGGTCGTTTTTGCTCAAAAACGCCTTACTATACATGGTCGTTTTTTTGGTCAAAAACGCCTTACTATACATGGTCGTTTTTTTCGGCTAAAAACGCCTTACTATACATGGTGGTTTTTTTCGGCTAAAAACGCCTTACTATACATGGTCGTTTTTTTTGGTCAAAAACGCCTTACTATACATGGTCGTTTTTTTCGGCTAAAAACGCCTTATTATACATGGTCGTTTTTTGGGTCAAAAACGCCTTACTATACATGGTCGTTTTTTTTGGTCAAAAACGCCTTACTATACATGGTCGTTTTTTTCGGCTAAAAACGCCTTACTATACATGGTCGTTTTTTTCGGTCAAAAACGCCTTACTATACAAGGTGGTTTTTTCGGCTAAAAACGCCTTACTATACATGGTCGTTTTTTCTGTCAAAAACGCCTTACTATACATGGTCGTTTTTTTCGGTCAAAAACGCCTTACTAAACATGGGTGTTTTTTTTTCGGCTAAAAACGCTACTATACATGGTCGTTTTTGCTCAAAAACGCCTTACTATACATGGTCGTTTTTTTGGTCAAAAACGCCTTACTATACATGGTCGTTTTTTTTTCGGCTAAAAACGCCTTACTATACATGGTAGTTTTTTTGGTCAAAAACGCCTTACTATACATGGTCGTTTTTTTGGTCAAAAACGCCTTACTATACATGGTCGTTTTTTTCGGCTAAAAACGCCTTACTATACATGGTCGTTTTTTTCGGCTAAAAACGCCTTACTATACATGGTCGTTTTTTTCGGCTAAAAACGCCTTACTATACATGGTCGTTTTTTTCGGTCAAAAACGCCTTACTATACACGGGTGTTTTTTTCGGCTAAAAACGCCTTACTATACATGGGTGTTTTTTTCGGCTAAAAAAACGCCTTACTTTCCATGATGGTTTTCTTTGTCAAAAACGCCTTACTATACATGGTCATTTTTTTCGGTCAAAAACGCCTTACTATACATGGGTGTTTTTTTCGGCTAAAAACGCCTTACTATACATGGTCGTTTTTTTGGGCTAAAAACGCCTTACTATACATGGTCGTTTTTTTTCGGCTAAAAAATGCCTTACTATACATGGTCGTTTTTTTCGGCTAAAAACGCCTTACTATACATGGTCGTTTTTTGGGGCTAAAAACGCCTTACTATACATGGTCGTTTTTTACGGCTAAAAATGCCTTACTATACATGGTCGTTTTTTTGGTCAAAAACGCCTTACTATACATGGTCGTTTTTTTCGGCTAAAAAACGCCTTACTATACATGGTTGTTTTTTTTGGTCAAAAACGCCTTACTATACATGGTCGTTTTTGCTCAAAAACGCCTTACTATATACATGGTCGTTTTTTCGGCTAAAAACGCCTTACTATACATGGTCGTTTTTTTTTTGGTCAAAAACGCCTTACTATACATGGTCGTTTTTTTTCGGCTAAAAACGCCTTACTATACATGATCGTTTTTTTTCGGCTAAAAACGCCTTACTATACATGGTCGTTTTTTGGGGGCTAAAAATCATTTGATCTGCACAAATAATGTAATGAATTTTAAATTAAAAAACAAATTTTCTCAGTCGTTTTTCGATGAGATTAAATAATAGATGAATAAAATCAATTTGTTCCTCGCCCCAATAATTTATCGGACACATCTTTTTGATTGGTTGACAGCAATATTATTTAATTCATATTTTTGCGAACTTTTTTCTACACACCTTTCACTGATAATAAGTCCCTTGCAGGGCACATTTCTCAAAACGAACAATCACTCTCATATTCAAGCTTATTGACAATTTAAGAGTTTCCAATGCATGTTTTTGGAGGGTGTGAAGAAGCTTGAAAAATGTCAGTCGGCTTATAAATGCACACCGCAAATGTACCAAATAGCTCAAAATAATAAACTAGAAATTTACATTGTGTAGAATTTCAAGTTAATTTTGGTCCAAGTTCATCTTCCTCAATCGCATGTTGGAAGTGACAACTTCCATCCAAATATTTCCTCTCTCGGGTGAAAATATGACATCATAAAATGCCGATATTTTTGAGCAAGACGGAAAGACCATGTTCGGTAATCTTTGAAGGCCTTTGGCAAGCAGTTGGGTTATATCTGGCTGAGGGGAAGAAACTTCTGGTAGTAACTCTTTGTGACGTCAATCATCAAGTCCTGCGTACACTCTGGAAGCTCTCCTGAAAACAAACCTGAAAGTCGGGGAAATATGATTTTAAAAATGAAATCATAAAGAAAAGAGAAATAAAAAAAAAACAGACCTGGGCATCCCGAAAAGATGGTAAAAGGGGGCACCACCGTCTCTGGAGGAAGGACTGTGTTGTCTAAGATCTTGCAGCAGTCTTTCAGCACACAGCGACGACCCTGACAACAACAGGACAAACGCTCATTTAAAAAAAAAAATATATTATATTTTATATTATCAAACTCATTATGAAATGAACGTTAAATTCACGAGAATTTAATCTTGGCATACAAACTATTTTTCGGGATACACACGCAGCGTAACAATGTGTCGTTCGCGAACGAGCCCGTTCTCCTAATAAGGAAATGACAGCTGACTTTTTTTTGTCCTCGTATTCCCCGCCCCCAGTCTTCGGTTAAAGCCGCACATGATTGGTCAAGAACGCAGCAGTGAGGCGGGGGAGTTTACAGAAACACAGAGCTGCAAGTTAAAATAGATAGGCAGACGACACAGAGTGAGAAAATGGATAGAAAACAGTGACATTTGGACTCATTTTAACTTTATTGATAGTTCAAAGAGAGTATAGACTGCAAGGTTAAAATATCCCATCAATCAGGCTCCACAAATAACCCGCACAAGCCATCTGTACACTTGATGCAAAAAAAAGCCATCAACCCAGCTAAACAGAATACAATTGATGAGGAACTAGGTAAAATTATCGCAGAGAAAGCACGGCAACTTCACCCGGATATCGTCAAGAGGCAACCTGAGGTTCGTCATCCATTGATGATTTCAAGGCTAGCAACGGATGGTTCAATAACTTTAAGCGTCGTACAGGGATTCATAGTGTAATTCGTCATGGTGAGGCAGACGGTTCTGACGAAAAAGCCAAAGCTTACAAGGAATCATTCCTCAAGATGGTGGAAGAAGGCGGCTATGTTCCTCATCAAGTGTTTAATACTGATGAAACTGGACACTCCATTCCATCAAGCCATCAACGACCATCACAAAGATAAATAAAACGACTTTTTTTATACAGTACAGTTTATTTCTTTAATTATAATACCATATCACATTTATTATACAAGTATATATACAAGTATATAAGGTATATGTTGTGTAGTTTTAAGGCTTAGAAAATTAGAAAGTAGAAAATTATGTTTTATGGGCACCTGGGAACGGATTATTCTCGTTTTAATGGTTTCCTATGGGAAATTAATGTTTGGGATACACACTTTTCACCTTACACACTCCGTCTGGGAACCAATTAAATTCGTAAGCCTTGACTATGTAATCCTTCTGCGATTCCAGGGTAACCCATAAACGAAGCGACTAGCATGTGTCCGACGAGAGTGGTTGCGAGTTGGCGTGCAAACTCACGATCACGCAGTTCTTGCCGATGTGGACGTAAGATCCGATCTGGGCCGCATTCACCACGCAGTCTTCCTCGATGAACACGTGGTCACCGATGTGCAGCGGGAAGAAGGCCACGCTGGGAGGGAGGAATGGACCAAGTCACGATCAAAAAATCACAAGTTTCCCCGCAATATAAAGCACGGGGAGACCAATAGATCACTCAACAGTTAGCATAGCTTCTTCTACGGCTAATTTCATGACTACAGTGATACATTGGCTCACGAACTTAATCGGTTCCCAGAAAGTGTGTGTAAGGCGAAAAGTGTGTATTCCAAACATTAATTTCCCATAGGAAACCATTAAAATGTGAATAATCCGTTCCCAGGTCCCCATAAAACATAATTTTCAACTAAATAACGCTTACAACTACACACAATATACCTTATTTTATGTATAATAAATGTGCTATGGTATTGTAATTACATAAATGCTTGTATGTTCTCTTCAAATTAGAAAAATGGCTTGTGCGGGTTATTTGTGGAGCCTGATTGATGGAATATTTTAACCTTGCAGTCTACACTCTGCCTTTGAACTATCAATAAAGTTGAAACGAGTCCAAATTTCTCTGTTTTCTATACATGTTCTCACCTTTTCACTTTTGTTTTTTTGTTTCAAGCTCTGTCGCCTCCCTTTCGTGTGTGTTTCTGTTTCTGTAAGCCCCCCCTCACTTTGCTGCTGTGAAATGTAAATTTCTCCACTGTGAGACTAATAAAGGCATATCCAATCCAATCCAATCCAATCCAATATACACACAAACCAATGATGCAGGGATTATAACAAGTGGCCAGTTTTCACCCAAATGCTCACTAAATATTTGTCATCAAAAGAAACAACCATGTTACCCTTTGCTGAACTTCTTGAAAGGTGGTCGAATGACACTCCTGCTTTTAACTACACAATATCTACCGACCCTGACGTTCGCCAAGTCGCCACGGATGATGCAGTCATTCATGATGATGGTCTGCAGAACAAAAAGTACAATTGAAAAATCCACCAAAGTCATATAAACATACCACGAATTTTCCCGTCGTGTACTTGAACTTACTTTGCCATTAAGTACGATGTTTTGACTTCCACAGAGTACCGACTGCCTGCTCACCTTGTTGCCAGATGTCTAAAACGAACCATAAATAAAACATCGTGATCCATAGACGCGTGATTCTTGCACAAGTTAACACAACGATGACATTGTTTGCGGTGCAACGCCCCGTACGGCTAGTTAGCCACCTAGCATCCAGAAAAAAATACTTTACCGTCTCAATATACTCCGCTTTGTTGTATAATATTTCGGATAACTCCATGGCTGTGAAACCGAGGTGTTGTTTATGGAAAAATAAATAAAATGCAACCGGGAAGCATTTGTTTGCTTTAGCTCTGCTCCTCAGACTGACAGTAGGATTGGATGGATGATCAGGCAGGATGAGTTGAGCCAAGTGTTATCGATTGATTTCACACCAACCGAGAACTGAATATGAAATTAGAACGTGTTAATCATGTTTTGTTTTTAATATAAAGAAAGTAGGACTATCATTTGTGACTTTTAAGTCCTGACTAATGTATTTTGTTTAATAAATTAATAATAATAACCATACATTTAATTTCTAAGCGCCTTTCAAACTCTTAAGGACACTTTAGTCACGGGATAAGAACGTTTTTTTGTGCGGGTGAGCAGCGACTGCCATTCGCGCGAGCCTTCACTCTACCCAGAAGTAACACAGCAGCAAAGTTCTGAACGGAAGAAGAAAGGAAAGAAAGAAGTAGAAGAACAATGTGCATGTCTACTACGAGCTAAATGTTGAACGTTTGGGTGTATATTCAAGAGGATACACTTCCTGCATGCTGTATAGATATACTTCGATTACTCTTGCCTGAACACACCTGGAAACGTATTTCGTGCTTTTTTAAACATTTTGTACTTGTGCGGGTGAGCAGCGGCAGCCATTCGCGCGAGCGTTCATTCGACCCAGAAGTAAGGGAAGAATCGACCAAGTCACGATCAAAAATCAAACGTGTCCCAAGTCATTCCCCGCAATATAAAACACGGGAAACAACGAGCTAATTGTTGAATGTTTTGGGTGTCTATTTAGGAGGATACACTTCCTGCATGCTGTGTCGATAGGCTTCGATTACTCTTGCCTGAACATACCTGGAAACGTATTTCGTGTTTTTTTTAATTTTTGTATTTGTATTTTACATTGTTATTTACGAGAATGATTTCAAAAATGAACTTATATTCAAACATACAGTTTTTAGGTGGAAAAAAAAAATAAATTTACAACACATGCGCACTGGCAATCCCTTGTTACATTACTTCCCCGCACTGCATCCTGGGTACCGGACGACTTCTCTCAATCATGGCGTCCCGTGCCCTGCACCAGTGCGTCCGCTCTTTCGGCCGACCTTCGCTGCGGCTTCTGTCCTCCAATCTGGCAATGAAAGTCGCTCCGATCTCTGCGGCAGCCGTCCTCCGACCTCTCTCCTTCATCGCAGCCAGCGGAAAGACGCGGTGGCTCGGTCAGAGCTCCGTAAGTGTCCCCCCTATCATTGAGCTGCTGGGCCTGGCGTGTGTCGCCATGACCTACCTACGCCTTTCAAAACGTTTGCGTTATTATTATAAATTGAGAAAAACAACACTGGATCACAAGTTATTATGTTGGACACACACAAAAAAAATCATGCTATTAACAATTTATTCAAATCAACACTATGTACGACTTATATATATAATAACGCGGCAGGTTGGCTAACTTGCTAAACAATGTTTGGAGATGCAAGTTATGATGAAGACTGCGGGGTGAGGGAGGAGCAGAGTAAATAAGCAGGAGAAAAGTTATTCCTGATTCTAAGAATTAAAAAAAAACATATTAAACACTGATGACATCGTTTTAGTGTGTTTGTTGAGTTCCCTCCCTCCCTTATTTCCAGATCTCAGGCGTGCTATGCCGGCATTACAGCGATCTGCCCCCACTTACCCTTGATACCATCAAAGACCGAGTTATGTACGTCCTCAAACTATACGACAAAATTAACCCCGAGAAGGTAAGATAATAAAAACACGCTTGGGGGAAACAAACAAATGACACCTTGTTCAATGTAGCGTCTTTGAAAACTTCTTAAGCTGCAGACATCCTCCCACTTTATGAAAGATTTGGGTTTGGACAGCCTGGACCAGGTGGAGATCATTATGGCTATGGAGGATGAATTCGGTGAGTGTTTTTATCCCTCCATCTTGTCGTCATATACTCAGAAATGTGTTTCTATCCGCAGGCTTTGAGATTCCTGACGCAGAAGCTGAGAAATTGATGACTCCTTCGGAGATTGTTAATTACATCGCAGACAAGAAGGATGTTTATGAGTAGAAAGATAATAAAAATTAAACAAATACAAGATATTGTAAGATTTTGGGTTCTTTGACATAGGGTGACCTTCACAGAAAAGTCGTATAATGTGTCTGTGTCTTCACCGGTGGCGCTTCTTTATTTGTGCGTCTTCTTTGCATTTGTATTTAAATGAACACCTCATTTAAAAATGTCTTTTTTTTCCCCCTCGACACATTGAAATTATTTCTTGAGTTGATCAATAAAGATATTGCCTCTGAATTAGCTATTGTTTTTTCTTCCCACACAAAAGGGTTGTTCATCGTAGTTTACATTAGTAGGGTGAAAGGGGGGGGGGGGGCGGGGCAAAGTTATCACAATGCTAATAATGTCTGAAATAACGTCTGCCCTGATGCCCGGGGCGTGCAACTTTTACGTCGGGTGTGCAACTTACAAAACGTCTCCTGCCCGAGACGCAAATATGACAACTGTAGTTTTCTTTTAGATTTCACACTTTTTTGTAGCTTTTTCTCTTGCAGATGCCATTACATGACAATGATAAAAGCGATGCTAATTCTTGGGGGTTACGGGGTCATTCAGGAATGACCCCGTAACTCGTGTGTGTACAATTATCTAGCTATTAGCTATCTATTTGCTGTCTATTAGCTGTTTAACTTGCTGGCTGGATATCTAGCTAACTATTTATTAGCTACCTATCTCGCTAGCTATCTAGCTGTCTATTTGCTAGCAATATGGCCATCTTTCTATTAGCTAGCTATTTGCTGTCTATTAGCTGTTTAACTAACTAGCTGGTTATCTAGCTAGCTATCTATTAGTTAGCTATCTAGCTGTCTATTTGCTAGCAATTCTATTAACTAGCTATTAGCTAGCTGTCTAGATAGCTATCTATTTGCTGTCTATTATTTGTTTAACTAACTAGCTGGATGTCTGGCTATCTAGCTAGCTATCTAGCTGTCTATTTGCTAGCAATTCTATTAACTAGCTATCTATTTGCTGTCTATTAGTTGTTTAACTAACTAGCTGGATATCTAGCTATCTATCTATTTGCTGTCTATTAGCTATTTAACTAACTAGCTGGCTATCTATCTGCTAGCTAGCTGGCTATCTATCAACCAGCTATTAGCTGCCTATCAAGCTATTAGCTAGCTTTCTATTTAATTGAGTTATTCCGGGTTGAGTGAACGCTGGCGTGTGTGGCTGCCGCTGCTCACCCGCAGAAGAAATATCCTGTGACTAAAGTGTCCTTGAGTTTTGAAAGGCACTTATAAATGAAATGAAATTATTATTATTATTATTGGTGAGTACTATCACAAAGTTATTTTAAATAATACATTGTGACATTTTGTTGAAAAGTGGCCGTCGTGCTTGCGTGCGTGCGGCTCTCGCTGAAAAACATTTCAAAATATTTTTTATGGCCGACCCCGGATCTAAAGGAAGCTAACAGCTAGCACTGTGCCAATTGCCTGTTCTAGAATTTAGATATGATCCTTAGAGATGTTGTGTTTTGAATGTAAGTCGGGTATTTACTATTTTGACCATTTTTGACTTATTGTTTATACTGTCTACTTGTTATCTAATTTACAACACATTCTTTTCTTACAGTAATTTTCATTAATAAACCGTAACCCGGCAAGGGACCATAAAAACTGTACTCATTACACGGAAAACCGGACTAATCGGCAGGTATGAAATTTAAAAAAAAAATTATTGATCCATGCTGGTCGAGTGGAATCGAAAGTGAAAGGATCCATGAACGTGATTGATTGTTAGTCTTTTATTGAGGGTTGTACCCAAGTTATACAGCTTTTGTCTGCTGGCTGAAGGAGCCAGAGGTTACAAACAGTAATCAGTATACGAGTACAGCCGACAGAAGACTTACTACCTACAAATCTACACCTTAGTACACATTCTTTTAAGAGCACTAAAAAAAAAATCAAGAAGAAAAAAATACAGAACAAACCAAGCAAAAAAAAAAAAAAAGTCAAAATATTAAATGAAACCAAACAAGACAGCATCAGGAGACATTCATATTAGAGCACACTGGAGTTGGTTTTTAATACCTTGTCATATCAGGCGACTTCGTTCACTTTTTTTTTTGTAGTTTTTTTTTATTAATTAAATGTATCAATATACCCAAATAAAGATTGTCCTTCAAAAAGTGCAGTTTCCCCAAAAGTTAAGATAATATCCTGTGATGACCCGAGGAAGACGTTTGAAAATAAAGTTATTGTCGTCGTTTCTCCGAGGAAGACGACCTCTCAATGATTAGAGACACCAAGTTATATATATATATATATATATATATATATATATATATATATATATATATATATATATATATATATATATATATATATATATATATATATATACATATACATAGACATACATATATCTACATACATATATATATATATATACATACATATACATATATATATATGTGTAACATCCGACTTACGACCATTCGTACTTACGACCACGACCTCCAGACCCTATTTTTTAACATTTTAAGAGGGGGGAGTTTGCGAGTCATTCAGCCTCCAAGTCTCTATTCAACATTTTGAATGGATTTCAACTTACGACCATTTTGACTTACGACCGTTTGGTCGGAACGGAACCCTGTCGTAAGTCGGATGTTACCTGTGTATATAAACAGTCTCCCACAGCAATGGGCTACCAACTAAACATGGTGGATTGATAGAATCTCTATATTAAAAAAAAAAAAGTTGTGTAAAATTTGTACTTTAGCCAGTGTGGAAAAAGAAACGAATGGACCTAAGCGTGCAACCACTTCCTGCTACAACTGGCTTTTAAGGTAAACTTTTTTTTTTTGAAGTTTAGTATTAGTAGTAGCAGTACGATTTGACAATGGCACGTTGGAGGAATATTATTGGGAATTCCGTCAACAATTTTTTTTTTAGCTTTTTCTGTTTGTTTTTTTTTTTTTATAAGGGATTTTCAAGAACACAAAAACTCAAGCTGGACATGGAAGGTTGGGTTCAACACTCCACTGCATAGTCTCTCTGAGCGACACTCATCCTCTTTGTGCTGGTTGGACTAAAGCTTTTGGATTTTTTTTTTGCACATATTTATACTCCATGACAAAAAAAAGACAGCAAATAATCACAGTTTTCTTTTTGGAAAGGTTTGGGGGTGGGGGGTTCGTCATTTTTTGTGTGTGTCAAGCATTATTTGTTTAGTTTTTTTTTTTTTAAATCGAGAATAATTGCCACTGGGTGTTTGCTCACATACGAGTTCAGTCAAGAGGAGAACATAGTCACATTATTTGTCTTAAATAGTAAAAAGTAGTAAAGTATCATCTGCCAGCTTCCTGCTAACCCCCTTGTCCCAGCCCCCCCCCCGTCCTGGGGGCAGCCTTGGAGATTGTACAGTGCTCAAGATCTTTGAAAAAATGGTTTCCTCCCATCATCTTTCGTTGCAAAATATGACTTTTAGCATCGCGCGGTGTTCTGCTTCTTACACACACACACACACACTCTGTCCCTTTTCCTTCCCGCTACCGCCTCCATTTGGCATCATCTTGACAAATAGCGCGCACAAAAGTTGGAAAAGAAGCCACGTAACCATGAGGTGGTAACCTGAGCAAGCTGCTTCTCCCAGAGTAATGTTTTTTGAAAGAACGGCAACCTAACGACACTTCCCTCGAAAGTTGCTTTCTCATACTTGGCGGCCATTTTGGAAGAGGCAGAAAGAATGGCAAGTGGGAGAGAATTGAAGCAAGCTGATCTAGAATCAGCCATGGAAATGTTCGTCAAGCCAGAAGTAACGTTTGAGCTTCGTTTTTTTGCTGTAGAATGCTTTTTGAAACAGCAACAAGCTAACGACACTTCCCTCGAAGCTTGCTTTCTCATACTCGGCGGCCATTTTGTAAGAGGCAGAAAGAATGGCTGATTTAGAATTGGTCAAGATCAAGCTCGTCAAACCAGAAGTAATGTTCTAGCTTCGTTTTTGCTTTGGGATGCTTTTGAAAGAGCGACAAGCTAACGACACTTCCCTCGAAAGTTCACTTTCTCATACTTGGCGGCCATTTTGGAAGAGGCAAAAAGACTGGCTGATTTAGAATCAAGCTAATCAAGCCAGAAGTAACGTTCGAGCTTCGTTTTTGCTTTAGGATGCTTTTTGAAGAGCGGCTAACTAACAACACCTCCCCTCAAAGTTCGCTTTCTCATACTTGGCGGCCATTTTGTAAGAGGCAAAAAGAATGGCTGATTTAGAATCAAGCTAATCTAGCCAGAAGTAACGTTCAAGCTACATTTTTTGCTTT
>NC_142750.1:2090000-2125000 GCF_051943395.1 Hippocampus bargibanti | reverse complement strand
ATTTATAAGCGCCTTTCAAAACTATCAAGGTAACTTCAGTCACAGGATCGTTTTTTTTGTGGGTGAGCAGCGGCATTATGTATTATTATTATAATAATAATTATTATTATTATTGTAAATTATATGGGTCTGGAGTTATCTGAAATTGAAATGGGGGTGGGCGTACAAAAGGCAAATGCTGCCCCCTCGTGGAAAGGAAAAAAAAACATTTCCAGAGGTCTAAACAGCGCTTTATCGACACCCCTGCAAGAAAAACCAAAACTCGAGAACAAATTCGTGAATGGCGCTCCATGTCATATTTTCAATTCAATTCAACTATTAATATCTTTCGTTTCGAGCCAGTATATGTAAGCCACTATGTTCATTTAAATAAAAATATAAAAAAACAATGAATGAATAAATAAACAGATCAAGGCCTGTGTAGCTACTGTTCTGCACTATATTATAAAAATGCCATATTAGAAGTTATTAAAAACGATGGCAAACACCCTCACGGTGTAACGTGACGTCACCAGCAGAGCTACAATTCACCACCAGGTGGTGCTACACAACAGAGTACCAAAATAAAACAATCCCGAATGCCAATATCGTGCGGATGTTCGTATAAATGACATTTCATCGTATGCTCTCATCACAAATACCTATCGATCAGCAAAAGCAAAACAAAACGAAAATTAATAAACGGCTCACAGCGCAGTTCAATTGGTTCTTGAGGGGAAAAAAACCGCAAAAATAAAATATATCGAACTGAAAAGTCACATTATTGTCTGTAAGTGAAAAGCACCTTGAAACAAAATGGCACAGGCATGCCGGCTAAGCTAACGCAAGGCTCACAAATAGCGACAAGAGCCAAACATCCTCTTGAGAAGACAGGCTTAATTAAACCCTTTTTCACGCATGACTCCCCTCCTGTTTTGAGTTATGCAAATTATTTATTCATAGCCACATCTTCGCCTCACTTTTTGCTAACCATAGTTTTAAAGGTCAGCGAGTATTAAGTGTCCAGAAGTTTTGGAAGGTTCAGGGATCACTTAAGTCAACGAGATCAATCTCCCCCCTAAAGGGAAAAAAAGGTTAAGTGCAAAAAAAAAAAACATGATGGGGATTCATGTGAACTTAGCAATCATCACACATTTATTAGTTTAGGAAAGGCGGTACATGCACTACATGCATCTTTACTTCAAACAGAGCATGTAACCGGCAGGACTTTAATCATATGATGTTCCGCAGAGGGCTTTTTATACCCCTCGTCACGTTTTATTCATAAAGTGCTGTTCAAAACAATAGAACAGAACAACCCTGGTTTTTCAGACAGTGATACCTCAGCTTACGAACGCTTTATTTTACGAACTTTTCGCCTTACGAACATTAAATTAGCGAGAATATAATCTTGGCATACAAAGTAGTTTTCGGGAAACACACGGACCGTCACAATGGCTGGCCGACTAGTTTTCCACACCCACTTTCTTTCAGTGCAGTTGTAGTTTGTTATCGAGTGAAGTACTTTTGCTATTATGGGCCCGAAAAAGACCCCACCACAGGCTAGTGTTAAGCCGAAGAGTACACAAAAGACAATTACGGTCGAGCAGAAGAAGGAGATCATCCAAAAAAAAAAAAAAAAACACGAACGAGGTGTTCGTTTGTGTAACTTAGAGTCCTAGTACCAGTATGCTAAGTCCACCATTGCTACGTGGGGTGTTTCTGTGTCGTCTAAGCAACGGTCTCAGGCAATACAAGAGGTTGAAAATGCACTATTATGTGTTATTAATTCAACGGTGGAGAAAATATTATTAGCTATCTGGCTGGCTAGCTATCTCTTCGGTATCTAGCTGGCTGGCTATCTAGCTGGGTATCAGTTGGCTCTCGATTGGCTAGCTAGATAGCTTTCTATCTATTTGAGTTACTTCCAGCGAACGCTGGCAAGTGTGGCTGCCGCTGCTCACCCGCAAAAAAACTTGTCCTGTGACTCTCATAAAATTTAGAATTTTTTTTGGTAGTTTTTTTTTTAATTGCATTTTTTTTTCCCCCGGAAAAGATCAGGATTTCATTATAACAAAATGAAACAACTTTTCCTCTCATTCACCACACACACACACACACACACACACACACACACACACACACACACACACACGCACACGCACACGCACACGCACACGCACACGCACACGCACACGCACACACACACACCGAGGTATCACTGTACATCAGTTCAATGTTTTTTTTATTTTTACTTGCGGTTTGAGTGAACTCTGGCGCGTGTGGCTGCCGCTGCTCACCCACACAAAAAATATCCTGTGACTGTAAAGTGTTATTTATATATATTATATATAACACTTATATAAATATAAATATAAATATATATATATATTTCATTTATAAGTGCTTATAAATGAAATGGATTATTATTATTATTATTATTATTACTCGTGTGTGTATCCAAGTGAAATGAAAAAACACACCAAAAAATCATTTTGGGTGAATTTGTGAGGACCTCTCTGAAACTAACAGATGCATATATAGACCCTCTCGAAGCCTTTTCAATGAAAAACTTGTGAGGACCGTCCAAAACCTTTTCTATGCATAAGGTGCACCGCATTATAAGGGGCAATGAATGACATTTTAAAACCTTTTCTATACATAAGGCGCACCGCATTATAAGGTGCACTTTCAGTGAATGACATATTTTTTAAAAAATTGTTTTGTTTTAATCATACATAGAAACAACATAGGGAAAAACAAACGTTCCAAATACGTTCCAGGACTGTGTTAAGATCTGTGTTTAGATGTGCCTCGTCTAATAAGAGAAAATTGATTGCTAAACAATCAATAGGGAAATTATGCCTACGAATGCGTTACGAATGAATGCGAGAGAGGGAGAGAGAGAGAGAGAGAGCGATATGCTAGTATTTGAGGGAATCTACTCGATCGAGATTGATCAGGAGGTGAATACAAAGTGTTCTTGTTGAGGAATCTTGGGATCTTTAGATATCGCTTCCTATCTTCCTTCTCTCCTTCCTTCTTTCCCTTCTCCCATGCCCTCCGTCATATTCCCCCCCCCCCTTTTTTTTTTTCTCTCTCTCATGTCTCTGCGGGAACACAACACATTAGCGGAGATCAGGGAGGGAATCACGTCATCTTTAAAGTGGTCCACACCCCTGCTGTTGCCCAGAAGAGCGTTACGCGGGCGCAACATTGCCGTGGATGGGTGTTACGCCTTTTTTTGCCTTAACACACGAATAAGCATGTGCAGGCTTATTCGTGCCCAAAATGCAGAAGTTACAAATGTGTGTGTGTGTGTGTGTGTGTGTTGCATGTGTATGTGTGTGTGTGTGTGTGAGAGAGAGAGTGAGAGATACAGAGCCAAGGCTATACAGTCTTCTGCCATGCTGCAGGCATTGAGCACAGAGTGGTGGAATGTGCTTGCCACTGCAGTAAATGGGGGAGGTTGGGGGGGGGGGGGAGTAGGAGCTATAAAAGTTGCTGAGGCAAACAAAAGAAAGGAGGGAGACGCTACGAGTCTCTCATCCTTAATTAGACGTTTCCATTGTTTCTTTTTTGGGAGGACGAAAGCATGCACTTGTTTTTTTTTTTTTTTTTTGGGGGGGGGGGGGGGGGTGTTGTCGGGTCTCCTCTGTGTCTTGTATAAATACAGTGATATCTCCGTTTACAAACTTAATTGGTTCCCAGAAAGTGTGTGTAAGGCAAAAAGTGGGTCTTCCAAACATTAATTTCCCATAGGAAACCATTAAAAATGAGAATAATCCGTTTCCAGGTGTCCATAAAACCTAATTTTCTACTAAATAAGCCTTAAAACTACACAAAATATACTTTATTTTATGTATAATAAATGTGATATGGTATTGTAATTAAAGAAATAAACCCGTAGTGCATAATAAAGTGGTTTTAGTTACCTTTGTGATGGTCGTTGATGGCTTGATGGAATGGAGTGGCTGGTTTCATCAGCATTAAACACTTAATGAG
The DNA here is from genome assembly GCF_051943395.1 of Hippocampus bargibanti. Lineage (NCBI taxonomy): Eukaryota > Metazoa > Chordata > Actinopteri > Syngnathiformes > Syngnathidae > Hippocampus > Hippocampus bargibanti. The sequence continues at coordinate 2,121,016 of NC_142750.1, read as the reverse complement.
GAACGTAACCTTCTTCTAGCATCTTGAGGAATGATTCCTTGTAAGCTTTGGCAGCTTTATCGTCAGAACTGGCTGCCTCACCATGACGAATGACACTATGAATCCCTGTACGACGCTTAAAGTTCTCGAACCATCCGTGGCTAGCCTTGAAATCATCAATGGATGACGAACTTCCAGGTTGCCTCTTGACGATATCCGAGTGAAGTTGCCGTCCTTTCTCTGCGATAATTTTACCTAGTTCCTCATCAATTGTGTTCCGTTTAGCTGAGTTGATAGCTTTTTGCATCAAGTGTACAGATGGCTTGTGCGGGTTGTTTGTGGGGCCCGATTGATGGGATATTTTAACCTTGCGAGTTCAAATTTCACTGTGTTTTCTATCCATTTTCTCACTCTCTGTCGTCTGCCTATTTGTTTTTTATTCGCAGCTCTGGGTTTCTGTAACCCCCCCCCCCCCTTCACTGCTGCGTTCTTGACCAATCACCTGCGGCTTTAACCGAAGACTGGGGGCGGAGAATAGAGGACAAAAAATAAGTCGGCTGCCATTTCCTTATTAGTAGAACGGGCTCGTTGGCGAACGACACATCACTCATTGTGGCGCTCCGTGTGTATCCCCAAAAACAGTTTGTATGCCAAGATTAAATTCTCGTGAATTTAACGTTCGTAAGCCGAAAACTTCGTTAGCCAAGGCTTTTGTATATTTATATATGATACAGTAAAGTCTCGTTATATCGATATCGGATATATCGATAGTCCCGGTTATATCGATACTATTTCTATGCACGCACGGAGAAAATTACATGCGCGCAGGGTCGGATATATCGATAGTCCCGGTTATATCGATATTTTTTCGGACTCCCTTGAATATCAATATAACGAGACTTTACTGTATTTGGAAAACGCCTTATAGTCTGGTGCGCCATATGCATATGGAAAAAGTTCGAAAATATACCATTCATTAGGGCTGCGCCTAATACTCCAGTGCGCCTTATACACAGGAAAATACGGTACAAACAGACATGAACACGAGTAATTTTTTTAAATACATTTTTCATAGAATAATTCCACGCTAGGTTCAGCAAAGCCCATGAAGTACAAAGTAGTAAGTCAGCTCAGCGTCTTCCAAGTCATACCATCAGTTTTATCAAGTCTAACAAAAATATTGTTTGCTTTTGGGTAGAAATTGCAAAATCCCTCTTTAAACGTTAAACGCCGTTACTGTGTGTGTTGAGGGGGACGGGCGGGAAATGGCACGCAAGCCTTTTGATTGGCGGATTAAAATTTCATCAACCTTCAAATGGAATCTTCTTAATCATCAATAAATATTCATGGCTTCATCATCAAGATTTGATTCAATCCTTGAGAAGCCAATCGCCATCTCAAAACTTTCTTTTGCTTATTGACACATTTTAGTCCTAAAATGAGAGTATCATATTTTCCGGTGTATAAAACGCACCGGATTATAAGGCACACTCCCAAATGAATTGAATATTTTCAAACTCTTTCCGTATATAAGTCGCACCAGAGTATAAGGCGCACCTTCAATGAAATATAATATATAAACGTTTTCCATATACAGTGATACCTCAGTTTACGAACGCCTTGGCTTACGGATTTTTCGTTTTACGAACGTTACATTTATGAAAATTTTACCTTGGAATACAAACTTTTTTCATACGCGGAGCTGTCTCAATGAGTGATGTGTCGTTGGCGAACGAGCCCGTTCTTCTAACAACAAAATGGCAGCCGACTGTTTTTGTCCTCTATTCCCCACCCCCAGTCTTCGGTTAAAGCCACGTGATTGGTCAAGAACCCAGCAGTGAGGGGGGGGAGAGGGTTAAACATTAAAGAGACAGGCAGATGACAGTGAGAGAGTTTCAACTTTGATAGTTCAAAGGCAGAGTGTAGACTGCAAGGTTAAAATATCCCATCAATCAGGTTCCACAAACAACCCGCACAAGCCATCTGTACACTTGATTCAAAAAGCTATCAACCCAGCTAAACAGAACGCAATTGATGAGGAACTAGATAAAATTATCACAGAGAAAGCACCGACAAGGGATCATTCCTCAAGATGGTTAAAGAAGGTTACGTTCCTCGTCAAGTGTTTAATGCTAAGGAACACACAGTTTATTTATTTAATTCCAATACCACAGCATATTTATTATACATAAAATAAGGCATATTTTGGTGGTTTTAAGTCTTATTTAGTAGAAAATTACGTTTCTTGGGGACCTGGGAACGGATTGATCTCATTTTAATGGTTTCCTATGAGAAATTAATGTTTGAAATACACATTTTTCACCTTACACACACTTTCTGGTGTGTTCTCATCCAGGAACGATGGGGGACGTCCCACCACCTTCAGGTGAATTCCGGATCAAATTTGCTTTCCCCCTTGATGATGCCTACACACCCTGTTAATATTCCGCTTGCCATTAAGATGTGATTACACCCCCGTGTCCCCCTTCTCGCATCCAATCCTCCGTATTTAAATAAGTGTTTCAGGTAATAACTCTGAGTGAACGACCATCACAAAGGTAAACTTATCCTGTAACTGTAAAGTGACATTGATAGTTTTGAAAGGCGCTTAAAAATGAAATGTATTATTATCATTATAATAAATTAAACTACTTTATTATACAGTACAGTTTATTTATTTAATTCCAATACAACATCACATTTATGATAGATAAATTAAGGTATATTTTTGGTGTAGTTTTAAGGCTTATTTAGTAGAAAATTACGTTTCATGGGGACCTGGGAACGGATTGATCTCATTTTAATGGTTTCCTATGAGAAATTAATGTTTGGAATACACATTTTTCACCTTACACACACTTTCTGGTGTGTTCTCATCCAGGAACGATGGGGGACGTCCCACCACCTTCAGGTGAATTCCGGATCAAATTTGCTTTCCCCCTTGATGATGCCTACACACCCTGTTAATATTCCGCTTGCCATTAAGATGTGATTACACCCCCCCTGTCCCCCTTCTCGCATCCAATCCTCCGTATTTAAATAAGTGTTTCAGGTAATAACTCTGAGTGAACGACCATCACAAAGGTAAACTTATCCTGTAACTGTAAAGTGACATTGATAGTTTTGAAAGGCGCTTAAAAATGAAATGTATTATTATCATTATAATAAATTAAACTACTTTATTATACAGTACAGTTTATTTATTTAATTCCAATACAACATCACATTTATGATAGATAAATTAAGGTATATTTTTGGTGTAGTTTTAAGGCTTATTTAGTAGAAAATTACGTTTCATGGGGACCTGGGAACGGATTGATCTCATTTTAATGGTTTCCTATGAGAAATTAATGTTTGGAATACACATTTTTCACCTTACACACACTTTCTGGTGTGTTCTCATCCAGGAACGATGGGGGACGTCCCACCACCTTCAGGTGAATTCCGGATCAAATTTGCTTTCCCCCTTGAGGATGCCTACACACCCTGTTAATATTCCGCTTGCCATTAAGATGTGATTACACCCCCCCTGTCCCCCTTCTCACATCCAATCCTCCGTATTTAAATAAGTGTTTCAGGTAATAACTCTGAGTTTTGCATGGACCGGCTCTTTTTGTCATCAGGGGAGTCATTACGGAGACTCAGATGAGTACCTATTTTGTACCCGGCGTGTTGTATGCAAGGTCTTATTGCTCCCAGCTCTAATTACATACTCCTGCTCCACCGGTGGCCTTATTTGGGGGGGGGGGGGATACTTTCCATCCTGATTAGCTTGGACGTTGGTCAGCTATAGCTCAAACTTCGGCGGACGGTAGACTCCCACGCTTATTTACAGACTAGGTCGAAAATATCTGACAGTTGCAGTCCCACGGGGCGGCTGTACTAATGGAGGTCGGAGGAAAAGGGTTTGGTATAATTGACCCCAAACGATGCCTCACCGGGTGGGGAATGAAATTATGAAATGATTCACTCCCTCCGCCCCATCCGCTATTCATTTCCTGTTTCGGAAGCGCCAATCCAGCACTTTGAGACAGTTGGCGAAAGTTTGCCACATGCTTTTGTCCGTAGTAGCCGTTCAGGTTTTGACATCACCCGAGGGAACGCGGCTCAAGTGGAGTGAAAATTGCATTTGTGCACTTCTTTCATGGCCGAAAATCAACGTTGCGAATTGACGCGACCAAGTAGGACGTCAGAGTCGCTTCATTTTTTTGCTTACAAATACATTCTGAAATAAAAGTATCGAGGAAAAGGTTTCATCTGGACATTTTTGAAGGTTTCGGACATTTCGCTCCTCATCCGAAGAGCTTCGTCAGCGAAATAAAGTTGTGCTGGGAACCCTGGCCCTATATGGACAGAGGTGGTTATGCTAGGCCTCTTCACTAATAGGTCCCTGCTTTCAGGTTGGGGGAACTGTGGACCACTCCCTATAGCCAATCTGTTTATCTCTATTGTTCTATCCCTGGCTCTGGTTTCACCTCATGAGCCAATCTGATTAACCTTTCCAATCTGATTAACACTTTTGTTCTATTCCTGGTTCTGGTTTCAACTCATGAGCCAACTGATTACCCCTATTGTTCCATCCCTGGCTCTGGTTTCACATCAGTAGCCAATCTGATTACCTCTCCAATGTGATTATCTTTATTGTTCTATCCCTGGCTCTGGTTTCACCTCATTAGCCAATCTGATTACCCCTCCGATGTGATTATCTTTATTGTTCTATCCCTGGCTCTGGTTTCAACTCATTAGCCAATCTGATAACCTTTCCAATCTGATTCCCTGTATTGTTCTATCCCTGGCTCTGATTTCACATCAGCCAATCTGTTCTGTTTACCTCTACTGTTCTGCTCTTGTTTCACCTCATCTTGGACTTTGCCTTTTTTTGTACTTCCTGCTGGGAAACGATGTACTCTACTACACCTCTCACGCCTACACATTAACGAATGCAGTTTAGTAAGCATAAAACAAATAAATTAAATAAAGCTAAAAAATCTGCATCAGTGAACAGGAAGGACATGTTGTATATATATGATGTCTCTGTTTGTTGTGTAATGCAGGAATACATTTGGGAAATGGTGTTAATTTGCGAAATGTACATGTTTTTTGTCCGGCGGGTATGCTCGTTATGTCATGCTGAAGAAGTAGGACTACCACCCCCTCGCCCCTTCTCTGATGTTCAGACCTTTCCGTCACCCTATTCTTACATGCGTACTCGCGTTGGTGTTTACTGCGCATCTCTTGAGCTGAGGAGAAGCCGCTTGGTCCCGCTAATGACTTTCTTTGGACAATCCAGAGGCAACCGGGCCTTGTTCTAGTCCCACTGGCCTTTGTTGCCTGACTGAAAAAAAGCAGAAACTCTAAAATAAATGATTTATTCTCTAAAGTCTATCAATATTTAAAATCAAATTTCATCATCTTGAGATGATCCAAATGATCCAAAAGCGCGGGTCAGTCCTTTAAGGCTTATTTAGTTGAAAATTACGTTTTATGGGGACCTGGGAACGGATTATTCTCATTTTAATGGTTTCCTATGAGAAATTAATACTTGGAATACACACGGTTCACCTTACACAATCTTTCTGGGAACCAATTAAATTCGTAAGCCATGGCATCACTGTATTATAAATAAGTTGAAGGAAATAAGAAACTAAACACAGGAAAATGGCGACCAAACGATACATTCAGGTTACTACAAAGAACGGAAAGAAAAGAAGGAAAAATAAAATGGAGCCACCAAATATCGTTCCAGGATTGAAGTCATCTGACATTTTAAAAAAATCAGCCAGCCATACCTGATGAGAATATGCATTTGTGTATCGGGCTAGGCGGAAGCCCGGAAGGCATGCGGCTCAGGCGGAGTCATTATTGAGTGCAGCACAAACGCAACTGTGGCCTGAGCGAGGTTAGCGACAAATGCACACATGCAAATTAACCCCGTACTGAAATGTTAGGTTATGTATGGTTATGTTACATAATGCCCGTAGATTCTGCATTTCAACAAAAATCATTGTTTGCTAACATGATCCGCTGTGATATTTCACAAAAATATATACAGTAAAGTCTCGTTATATCGATATTCAAGGGAGTCCGAAAAAATATCGATATAACCGGGACTATCGATATATCCGATATCGATATAACGAGACTTTACTGTATATTAAAAGAATTCCGATGAAAAAGTTTCTTCAGCCGTCATCTGGACTTCTTTGAAGGTGTCGGACCTTTCACTCCTCATTCGAAAAGCTAGCTATTAGCTATCTATTCGCTAGCCATTAGCTATCTATTCGCTAGCCATTGGCTATCTATTCGCTAGACATTAGCTATCTATTTGCTATCTATTAGCAATCTATTCGCTAGCTATTAGCTATATATTTGCCTGCTATTAGCTATATATTCGCTAGCTAGCTAGCTTCTATCTATTTAAGTTACTTCGGGGATGAGTGAACGCTGGCGCATGTGGCTGCCGTTGCTCACCCACAGAAAAAAAACCTATCCTGTGACTGTAAAGTGACCTTCAGAGTTTTGAAAGGCGCTTATAAATGAAATGTATCATTATTATTATTATGATTATTATGATGATGATGTGTTGCAAATTTCCCCATTGCGGGACGAATAAAGGTATTCTGATTCTGATGATGATTATTATGGTTAATATGATTATGATTATATATTGGCCCCGGCTCTCAGGTTGGGGGGGGGGCAGAGGACTACACTGATTACTTCTATTATCCTGACTGATTACTTCTCTTGTCCTGCCTGAGTATGGGGTCTACGACTGGCCTGATTGCCCCATTTGCTCTGGTATCACCTCATCAGCATAACTAAGCCTATGTTGTAGAAGTCTGTTGTACGAACGATCCAAATTGACCCTCACCCTACCATGGTGATTTAGTGAAGGGTTTTGCTGTTTTATGAAAATAGCTTCTTTGACTCCCCTTTCAAACCATCTATTTTCTTCTTCTTCTAAAATTTTAACTACATTGTCGTCAAATGAGTGGTTGCTAGCTTTTGGGTGCCGATTGAGGCCCACTGTAAAAAATAAAAAAAAACAGTTGTTCGGTAAGGGGCAGACAGCCAAGTGATATCAAACTAACACTGATGTGTTGGGACTATTTGAATTTTAAATACATTAAGTACTCACACCCCGAGCGTAATGTGATGACCTTTTGACCCGACCCGGGGAGAAGCGGCATGGTAAACACACAAAGAAAACAGACTTTGCCGAGAGCCGAGGTCTATGTCGAGCACCCTGCGATCATAAGCCGGTGGGGACGTTCCGAGGGAGAACGAGAGATCTCCATCGTGTTAGCATAGCTAAAATTACAGCCCTGTCATATTGAGTCGGCGCTGATGATCGCGTGAGCGCAATCAAAAGTGTTGAGTTTGGATTTGCCAAAAGACATTGGGACATAAGTCAACAAACATCAATTCATACTCACATACTTATGTGAGTAGAGTGAACCTACCTACCTAGCGAGCTTGCTATCTATTTGAGTTACTTCCGGGTTGAGTGAACGCTGGCGCGAATGGCTGCCGCTGCTCACCCGCACAAGAAAATCCCGTAACTGTAAAGTGTTCTTGAGAGTTTTGAAAGGCGTTTAGAAATTAAATGTATTATTATTATTATTATTATTATTATTAAAACATGGAAAGTCGTGCAATCTTAACGACTTTCCACAAGTACACTATGATTTGAGTACAAGACAAATGGGATAAAATAAAATAAAATACTACTACTACTACTACTACTAATAATAATAATACATTTCATTTCTAAGCGCCTTTCAAAACTCAAGGTCACTTTACAGTCACAGGATCAATTTTTCTGTGGGTGAGCAGCGGCAGCCACACGCGCCAGCGTTCACTCAACCCCGAAGTAATTGAAATAGATAGCAAGCTAACTAGCTAGTGAATATATAGCCAATAGCTAGCGAATAGATAGCAACGGTCTCAGGCAATAGAAGAGGTTGAAGAAAATACACAAAATATACCTATCTATTCGCTAGCTATTAACAAAACAAACAACAACAATAATAATAATAGTAATAATAATAATAATAATAATAATAATAATACATTTCATTTCTAAGCGCCTTTCAAAACTCTCAAGGACACATTCCAACTTTGTTAAAAGCAAGTTATAAAACTACATGAAAGCTCATATGACAAAAAAAACTACTGTACTGTCTGAACAGTCTTTTAACAAATAGCAAAAAAAAAAATGAATAATTTATTAAACATTCATTCCCACTTTCACAGCTGGATTGTCCGCCGCCGTCTTTTTTGATAAAAAAAAACAGCATCTGCCGCGATGAGGTTACAACTTTCCACTTTGCTGCTTCCACAACTTTATTTCCAACATCTGTGTGATGTTCTCTTCCACTCTTTGTCCTCTGCCTCCACTTCCACTTTTATGCGTTAACATTTGACACAAAAAAAAAAAAAAAATACAATAAAAATGCGTAGCGCTGAAGCAATCTTGGGGATAATGTGAAAGCATTGGAGCGGAATCTTCCAAAGGCCGACAATGTACGGCGCGGCGGAAAAAGCGGCATTTCAACCACGCAATCCCCCCCCGCCAAAAAAAGCCATTTTGGAAACAGATCGTTACTGTACGTACAAACACATTCCGTTTTATTAAAGCCCAGATAAATAACTGGAATTAAAATGTGAAAAGAATGGCATCTAGGAAGTTCAGATCCCCATTCTGCATACTATCCAAAACTATAGTTAAAGGACAATCGACGTCTCTGGACAAGTTGTATCCATAATTTGTAAAATGGCTTCAAATGACTTCTACTGGGCGTATTTTAATAAGATTCCACCGCATATAGCTATATTTTACGTTTTAAGACTCGCTCTGAATATTCAGGAAGTCTTGTTTTTGAGTTGGTGACGAGTCCGTACGTGACGTCATGAAAGGACCGCCCCCTGACCGAAAAAAGACACATTGTAGCAGTCCATCAACGTCAATGGATTTTGCTGTACATGTTTGGTCTGAGAACTGTGTTGCACCCAAAAGCCGACAGAAGAGGGCATCCAAGCTCCATATGGGGAATTTATCAGCCTGTGGAGGTGGAGGTGGCCACTGGAGGTCGCCATTTTGTGCCTCTTTTTTTTGGGTGAGACATCTCCCCTCAATGTTGCCTCAAAATAGCACATATAATTCTTTAATCGATTGCAAACATGTATGCTTTCCTCTTCAGAACTATTTGAATCATATTCATAACTGGATGTGGAACAAGAAAGCATATTCTCCGAATCTGAAGCCATTGTTTGGATTCTCCAGCAATGCAAGACGTCTTGGCGTGACGTCACGAACAAGGGGGCGGGACTTTCTGAAAATGCCCAATTCGCAGCTCAATTTTTTGCAGATTTTGGACACTTTAAGTCATTTTTATTGGTGTTTTGCATTTGAATAAAAATATACTGCATGTTTGGGTATTTTAGATGCTATAAAACGTTTTTCTGATGTCAGTTAAAAAACAAAAAAAGTGACGTCGGTTGCCCTTCAAAGGACAACCGACATCACTTTTTCGTTTCCTAACTGACATCAGAAAATCACCAATCAGCCGCCCTTGTGTATACCTGCCGCTCATCCTCGGTTCATTTATGAAGTCTTATATCATCAATTTCCGTGGAAAATGGCCTGCAAAGTCCTTCGCGGCTCGAGCCCCCCCCGAAGACACGCTTCCCAAGACAATGTATTTCCTTTTCTCCCACATTTGACCTACACGTTGTCTGTCCTCAATCGGCTCATATAAAATGAAGAGCGGCTGACAGTAATGAGTTTCAAAGAACATAAAGCTCCCCACTTCCACGGAGGTTATGTGATTGGATTGCTTTGCATATATGGCTGAACAGAAGCTTATGCGTATTGCTATGAATTGAAATCTGAGAAAGATTCATCAACGTTCACGTTATTGAAACAGAGCCGCCCAGTTGACCGTATTTTCAGGCGCTTCGGAATATAAAGAATGAATGAAAAAAGTTCTACTAATATCTAAATATATAATCGTTTTCTAAATACTGTATAAGGCACATCACATTTTAAAGTGCTACATTAGAGGCTAGGGTTTACGTACTACAGTGATACCTCGGTGTACGAACGCCTTGGCTAACGAACTTTTCGGCTTACGAACGTTAAATTCACGAGAATTTAATTTCGGCATACACACTATTTTTCGGGATACACACGGAGCGCCACAATGAGTGATGTGTCGTTCGCGAACAAGCCCGCAGCAGTGGGTGGTGGTGGTGGTGGTGGGGGGTTACAGAAATACAGAGCTGTAAATAATAGTCAGACGACAGAGAGAGTGAGAAAATGGCTAGAAAACAGTGAAATTTGGACTCGTTTCAACTTTATTGATAGTTCAAAGGCAGAGTGTAGACTGCAAGGTTAAAATATCCCATCAATCATCTCCACAAATAACCCGCACAAGCCTTTTGAATAAAATGAAGGCTTTTAGGTGCACCTTATACACCGGAAAATACGGTAAGTAAAAGACATTGTAGTCAGAATCTGATAAAAGTACATGGCATTGCTAGAAAATGACATTGCAGTTGTTTTACAAGAAAAATACGCAAAACAATTGTAATGGTGCGAAATTTGTAACTTGTTTTCAGGAACATCAACACTGCAGTTTTGATTTTAACATTTGGAGAAGATACAAATGCTTTTGTACGCCACAAAAAAAGTTTACATAAAACACAACATTTTTGTCCCAAATGCCAAACAGTGCAGGGAAAAAAAATCCTCACCTGTTTCAGTTTCGTTTTTTTTTTCTTCTTATAAATTGAGATAAATTTAGCTCGCCGTAGTTGAGCTACGACAAGTGCATCAAGACAAGTTGAAGGAATATTCGAGGCAGAAATGTGGAGCACACATGACAGTTAAACATAAGTAAGAGAGATTCAGTCATTACCTGAATTTGATGAACTTCTTTGTCTCCCCGAGTCCGATTAGCGATGCAGAGTATACCAAGCAGTCTTGAATTTATTCCACCGATTGGTTTTGGTGTTCTCCAAAGTTGGTCCCGATGTCTTCTTTTCGGGCTTGGTCAAATAGCCTTGTTATCATTCCAACTTCGTTTGCAAATCTTTGGATTGTGCCTTCTCCCACAGTCGAATGTTTGTAATTCCTCGTGAAGCCAACTCACGTTAAATGACGATCGTCTTACAGTAAACTACATTTCTCGCGATTTCATGCAATGCATTTTTAACAGTCGTTATTATCTTGAAAGCATGCATTCATCGTCTACCTTGAGGGTTTGTTTTTTTTTTCTCGTAGGCAAAGATAATTAAAGTTAACATTATCGCGACTTGTCACTAATCAAGAGGAATCAACCAGACTACCTGTACGTAAACGACGCAACCAAAACGGGTTTCAAAGTAAAGGTTTCACTGCTTTAGTCCACGCCCTGTGGAATTTTTTAAAACTACGTTTTATTTTCTTATTTCCGAATACGTGTTCACTGGCCAGAAAGAGTCCTGCCGCGATCCAACACGCAAGTTGAATACATTTTTTAAAGTAGCATAGCTTTTATTTTCTGAATTCCAAGCTACTCATTGCTGGCAAGCAATGAGCAAAAAGAGCCGGCCCGCGGGCCATAAAATGTGCGTTGGCAGAATCTTGAGACACTTTTGACGGGGTGTAAACAGGAGTAAAGTGCGTCATGCTACAGAAAAAATATTATTATTATTATTATTATTATTATTATTAATACTACTACTAATAATAATAATAATAATTTCATTTCCAAGCGCCTTTCAAAACTCTCAAGGTCACTTTACGGTCACAGGATCATAGTTTGCTAAAATGCTCTGATCATAAGCCGCTAAGTCACAAGAGCATACTGGCCAGAGCTAGCACGTTATTTCCTGGCTATTGGTTCCCTCTAGTGGACTTGTAGTTAAATCACACCACATCTTTTTCAGTCTGGATTGATTCAGACATAGCACTACTGAAGGCCTAGCGATAAAATCCATGGCCTGCTACTGCTTTTTGAACACATTTGCCCATTACAAATAATTCAGATCAGCTTCTATTTAAAGTGGATGGCGCACGTTTGACCTTTCAGAGCTCTCTTCATGTTTAAATGAGTGATACTGACAGTTGAAGTCACCGATCGCAATCAACAAACATTCAGAAAAAAGGATCTTCAAATGTGCGAATATGTGCCGCCATTTGTGTGTGCGTCATGCAATCAGGCGGCGAGAATTAGAATGGATCGTGCAATTTGCTTTGCAGTTCAAGCTCTACTGTTAACCGCTGGTGATTATTACCGTCGCCGCCGCCGCGTTTCATTAAAAGAGCTCTTTAAATGACAATTGGATTCGGGAAACTTGATTTATTTTGGAGAGTGGCGTTGCTTCGCCGAACTCCAGGACTCGATGTTAATGAGAAAGACGATGAAGCAAAACTCTTTTCCGAAAAGTTATACAGTACAGTTATACCTTGGCTTATGAACGCTTTAGCTAACGAACTTTTTGCCTTACGAACATTAAATTCGCGAGAATACAATCTTGGCATAAGAACTATTTTTCGGGAAACACACGCAGCGCCACAATGAGTGATGTGTGGTTCGCGAACGAGCCGGTTCTTGGAGCTCCTGAAATGGCCGCCGGCTTTTTTTCCTCTCTATTCCCCGCCTCCAGTCTTCGGTTAAAACCGCACGTGATTGGTCAGGATCCGTGGTAGAGGAGGGAGGGCAGAAACACACACACACACACACAAAAGGGCGACGTCAGAGCTTGCTTGAAACAAAACAACAAAAGTGAAAAAAAATAAAAGTCAAAAGGCGAGAAAATGGATAGAAAACACAGTGAAATTTGGAATCGTTGCAACTGTATTGATAGGTAAAAGGCAAAGTGTACAGATAGACTGCAAGGTTAAAACATCCCATCAATCAGGTTCCCTAAATAACCCGCACAAGCCATCTGTACAATTTGAGCCTCCTGAGCCTCTTCCACTGGGAGCTTCTTACACTGAGTGAACACAAAAGAAATACAAAGACGCAGCTGCGTATTCTCGTGCCCAATGTGCCGTAAAAAAATGCTTTTCCGAGAGTTAGGATATCGAGAGTGGTTCTTTTGAAGTGTAACGTGAACTGTATGAAAACGTGTCAAGGTGTAAGAAAAAAAAAATGGCGTCCGCAATGCAGCCGGAAACACTGGCCTTTTATTTGTCAGCCGCTCTGTTTGTTACGACTTGCTTTCCTTCCTCCTTCCCCCCCCCCCCCCATCGCCCCTTGATGAGATGTTTTGTGACACCGCCACTGGCTGCTGGTTCCTCAAGCCATGGAGAACACAGTGGCAGCAGGCAGGATCCAAGCGGGCCCGCATTACAAGGATGCTTCTTCGCAGCACAAAGTCCAACGCGTGTCTCGTATGATGTGAAAACAAGTCAGCTGTAAGCACGAAATAAAGCGCTGGATAAATCAATATAATAATAATAATATATATTGGATTGTACTAAATCGCTAAATCGTCACCAAATTGCAGGTCCACTTTAATATTTTTAGGTTAGGGGCTTCGAATCTTGGCTCCGCCCTGTAAAATAAAAATAAAATAAAATAAAACATAAATACATTACATTCATTAATAATTAATAGATAAACAAATAGATCAATATATCAATAAACAAAGATACAAACAAACCAACAAACAAATAAACAAAGAAATACGTAAATAAATAAATAAAACTAAACAAATAAACAAATTATAAATAAATAAATAAAAACAAATAAATAAATAAAAACAAATAAATAAATAAAAACAAATAAATAATGAATAAATACATCCATCAATAAATAAATAAATAAATAAATACATAAATACAAATAGAAACAAACAAAAATAAATATACACATAAATAAATAAATAAATAAATAAATAAATAAAATAAAACAAATAAAAATAAATAAACAAATAGAAATAAAAACAAACAAACAAATAAATAAACATACAAATAAATAAACACAAACACACACACACACACACACACACACACACACACACACACACACACACACACACGCACACACACACACACACACACACACACACACACACACACACACACACACACACACACACACACACACACACACACACACACACACACACACACACACACCTTCCTGTTTGAATGTTTTTGTGAGGTCCGGGTAACTCCAGATAAGGAATGAGGACCACCTTTTCTGATAAGTTTCGAGAAGAACTAGTGTTACATTTGTACACTAGATGTCCCCCTAATTGCGTTTCAAACTCCAACTTCTTTCTAGACCCTCGAGAAGCCTTTAGAATGAAAAACTCGTGAGGACCAGCCAAAAGGTCCTCACTTGTCCAAAATGTCCTCACTACGCATGGTATAAAATCATAGTGGTCCTCACAAGAATACCCATACAACACACACACACACGAATTTACCCATCAAAACGTCTTGTGACATTCAATTTATAGAGAAGCATGCGTGATATCGGAATACGGGGGGGGGGGGGGTGACCCTAGCTGTAATACGTGCATGTTTGTGTATGTTCACAAGTCAGTTTTGATATGTGACTCACCCATCTTGTACCCAAGGAGTGATTTTGCTGACTCTTGAGTTATGGCTATAATCGCTGTGTGGGTGTGCATGTATGTGTGTGTGTGTGTGTGGGGGGGGGGGGGGTCACTTCCTTTCCAGCATATTTTTTTAATGCATTAAACTGTTTTAGTTAGTGCAGATTTACAATTTCCGTGCAAATGCTCCTCCGTCTGCACCTTTAAGAACGCCGTCGTCCGTTCCGAATTTAGCGAGCGGATTAAAAATGTAACGCTTGCAAGAGAGAAAAAAAAGATGAATCCGTTGGGTCGGAATATTAAAAGTTTGAACATCTTGGGGCAAATTGAGCATCTGTAACGGGATTGGCTGATGGTGATGGATGTACAAAGAGAGATACGGTTCATCAATGTAACGACCCTAAAATCTGCATTTGCACATTTTAGGTAACGGCATGGCGTTTTGTAAAATGTGCAAAGTCATAAAAATTGCAACTAAATCCGAGCATTGAACTTAGAGGTGTAAAAGCCAAGGCCCGGGGGCCACATTTGGCCCGCCACATCATTTTCTTCGGCCCACGAAAGCAAATCGAGCATGTCAAGGGCCAAGATGCTACTACTTGGGTGCCGATAAAGTGTTGACCGTGGCCTTGAGCATTGTTTTTTCCCCTTCCACAAGGTGGCAGCATTTCTCTTTCTTTCCATGTTAGTGCTTTGCTCCAGCTTTAGCTGTTGTTTAAGTATGCATTATATTTTGTACATCCGTCCCCATTTCAAGCTCATATAACTCTAGACCCATATAACTTAGGAATTAATTATCTAATATATCTAATATATTATAGAAAAAATTTGAAACAAACACATTATATCCACGTGGAGGAAAGAAGGTCGCTCTCCTCCAACAATTGGTGACACCGACGTGATATCGGACTGAGACGCGCCCTCATTTCAAGCTCATATAACTCCAGACGCATATAATTTAGGAATTAACTTTTTTTCTGATAATAGAAGAGAGTCTAAGGTTTCTTACGCTGCATTGAATGTTTACATAGTCCTAAAAGTCAATATTATGTGTGTCCTGGAATTTGAGTGATAATGACCGTCCCCATTTCAATCTCAGATAACTCCAGACCCATATAACTTAGGAATTAATTACCTAATATATATTATAGAAAAATAATCGAAACAAACACATTATATCCACGTGGAAGAAAGAAGGTCGCTTCCAACAATTGGTGACCCTGACGTGATATCGGACTGAGACGCGCCCTCATTTCAAGCTCATATAACTCCAGACGCATATAATTTAGGAATTAACTTTTTTTCTGATAAAAAAAGAGAGTCTAAGGTTTCTTACGCTGCATTGAACGTTTACATAGCCCTAAAACTCAATATTCTGTGAGTCCTAGAATTCGAGTGACAATGACAAAAACCCTGGCATTAGAGTGGACTCAATTTTTCACATCGTCTGGCAGTGAATGAGTTAAATACGTTGACTTAGTTGTCAGGTTTTAACAAAAAGACTTTTGTCCTCTCAAAGCGCTCTCTGTAGAAATCCCCAAGAGTGCAAATGGGAGCAACTCCATTTGCGAATGAGCAAACAGCGAAGTGAGAAATTTACGGCGTTTTTTTTTAGAGAGGTGCAAGGCAAAGCACAAAAAATGCACAGCATCATCCGACTGTGCCCATCCTCGTTTTTTTTTTACTAAGCCCCGTTAAGTGCATTTGGTGAGCCTGAAAAAAAAAAAAAAAGCCAGCCGCTCATCCGTGCTTACTTTGGAAAGTCATATGCATCAGTAATTTGTCCGACACATGCACGCTCGGAGAGACGAAGATGGGAATTTGCTTCACGACATCTAATCTTGCACTGACAATAATTAACTCATTCGCGAATTTTATTCGGGAATTGAAAATGTGACGTAAAGCGCCATTCCCGAATTTGTTCAGTTTTTTTTTTTACATGCTTGGGTGCCGATAAAGCACTTGCCATGGCCTCTGGCTCTTTTCCACAAGGGGGCAGCATTTCCCCTTCTTTGTTAGCGCTTTGTTCTGGCTTCAGCGGTTGTTGAAGCGCTATATAAATCAATACAGACGCTCACCCATAGGAAAACTTATCCTGTGACTGTAAAGTGACCTTGAGAGTTTTGAAAGGTGCTTATAAATTAAATGTATTATTATTATTATTATTATTATTAGTATTATTACGATACTTGACTGAAAAAAAATACTCATCATATGCGCAGGCATTAATGCACACAAGCTGTCATGCACAAAGGTACGTCATGCGTGTGTGTGTGTGTGTGTGTGTGTGTGTGTGTGTGTGTGTGTGTGTGTGTGTGTGTGTGTGTGTGTGTGTGTGTGTGTGTGTGTGTGTATACACAACATGTGGTCATTTACTGTCAACTGTTCTTGATGTGAGGCCCGAGGAGCTATTTTAAGTGGCCCACTTAGGCACTGAGGCAGCTTAAATCCATACATCCACACACGTGCAAAGGCAAATTTCACAGGCTCACGCCTATCAGGAAAACGAGCCTATTAGTGCTGGCAAAGCCGTTTCCAGGATAAATATTCAGCATGATACAATAGTACAAAGGTGACCGCAAAAAGGCACACAGGAGGGAGGAGCAAGGTGAATTTGACACATTGTATGAAATAAAGTCAGCAGGAACATCTCAAACGATAAAGTTATCACAACATAAATGTCCAAAGTAGTTAACAAAACCGATAATCAGGGGTGTGAAAGTCATTTTTTTGTCACGGGCCCATGTTGTAGTTATGGGGTTGTTATGAATTTGAGGAAGCCATTACAATCTTTAATCCCCTCCATATATTACATATAGAGCGCATAACAAATAATAATAATAATAATAATAATAATAATAATAGAGTTAATTTCTAAGCGTCTTTCAAAACTCTCAATGTCACTTTACAGTCACAGGATCAGTTTTTCTGTGGGTGAGCAGCGGCTGTGGAAAGCAAGCTAGCTAGCTAATTGATGCATGGATAGATTCGATAGATAACTAACTAGCTAGCTGAAGATATAGATTTGACAGCTAGCTAGATAGCTAGCTATATAGATAATAATACATTTCATTTTTAAGCGCCTTTAAAAACTCTCAAGGCTTTACAGTCACAGGATCAGTTTTTCCGTGAGTAACTCGGCTAGGAAGCTAGATAGCTAATAGATAGCTAACAGATAGCTAGCAAATGAACGAATAACTAATTTCCAAATATGAAGTCAAGAATAAAGACTGTTCTTGTCGTTTACAAACGACAATTATACATTTTTGGTTCTGACTTTACCAAGCATCATAGCACTTGACATGCTTGATTCGCTTTCAAGGGCCGAATAAAATGATGTGGTGGGCCAGATCTGGCCCCCGGACCTCGACTTGGACACCATGCGTGCGTTTGTGTGCTCGTGACAAAACACCTGCATTGTCTTAATGGCTTAACAATGGCCATCACTGTACATTTATGTCGGCGCATATACAGTATACTTTTATTTGTGCCTCACTGAGTGTGTGTGTGTGTGTGTGTGTGTGTGTAAGTGTGTAAGTGTGTGTGTGTGTGTGTGTGTGTGTGTGTGTGTGCGTGTGTGTGTGCGTGTGTGTGTGTGTGTGTGTGTAAGTGTGTGTGCGCAATGGCCTAGAATAGTAATGTATGCCTTTCTCCTCAACTGGGTTGATCTCATTGTGTCAAACTCACTGCTTTGACTAATCACTCTGAAACAAGAGGACTCAGCAAACAGACCCCCTCAATCGAGCATCGAGATCTCGAGTATTTTCCCTACCGCTCTTTTCTTTGCTTTTTTTTCGCTTTGTGTGTGCCACACTTGAGTCGAATCTTAATATTTTTTTCCCTGTGACTCAGCAAATGTTTGCTAACAGTTTCTTTCAGCCTGTTGTTGCCTGTCGGCATCCGCTGTCTGTTGTTGGCGCTTGTCACGGTGAGCACATCAGCGATTCGCTGCTAGCTTACTTCTAGTTTTTTTTACTGCCATTAGGACATTGCCAAATCTTGCAAGCTAGGCGAATTTTAACTTATTCACTGCCATTCCCAAATTTATTTGGAAATTGAATATAGGGCGCCATTAGTGAATTTGTTCGGGTTTTGTTTTTTCTTGCGAGGGGTGCCGATAAAGCGCTGGTCAGACCTCTGGTCCCTTCCACAAGGGGGAAGCATTTCGCTATTGTCCATGTTAGCGCTTTGTTACAACTATTTTATTCGGGAATTGAAAATATGACAGAGCGCAATTCCCAAATTTGTTCAGGTTTTGGTTTTTCATGCTTGGGTGCCGTTACAGCGCTGGCCTCTGGCAATATTTTCTTCTTTTCCACAAGGGGGCAGCATTTTCCTTTTGCCCATGTTAGCGCTTTGTTATAGCTTCAACTGCCATTCAGATTTTATTCGGGAATTGAAAATATGACATCGAGCGGCATTCCCGAATTTGTTTAGGTTTTGGTTTTTCTTGCAAGGGGTGCCGATAAAGCGCTGGTCAGGCTTCTGGTCCCTTCCACAAGGGGGCAGCATTTCCCTTTTGTCTGTGTTAGCACTTTGTTACAGCTTCAGCTGCCCTTCACAATTTTATTCGGGAATTGAAAATATGACGTAGATCGGCATTCCCGAATTTGTTCGGGTTTTGGTTTTTCATGCTTGGGTGCCGATAAAGTGCTTGGTCAGACCTCTGGCAATGTTTTTTTCCTTCCACAAGGAGGTAGCATTTCCCTTTTGTCCATGTTAGCGCTTTGTTACAGCTTGAGCTGCCATTCACAATTTTATTCGGGAATAAAAAATATGATGTAGATCGCCATCCCCGAATTTGTTTGCGTCAAATACTGTCAATGTCCAAAATTTGGATTTGCATGTCTCACATTAACTTTGCTGAAAGGTTAAAGGTCAAATCATCAATGTCCAAAATTTGGATTTGCATGTCTCACATTAACTTTGCTGAAAGGTTAAAGGTCAAATCATCAATGTCCAAAATTTGGATTTGCATGTCTCACATTAACTTTGCTGAAAGGTTAAAGGTCAAATCATCAAAAAGCTGCCTCTCATTTTATTCTACGTTGTTAACTTGGTGGTTCAGCGATTGCGTCCAATTTATTGGTGACTCATAAAAATCTTTTATATTCCATTTCAAAAATGTGAGATTTCAGCTTTCTCGATCTCTCTCTCTCTCTTTCTCTCATTCTTCGTCGCCCCCTCTAGGCTGTTATTTATGTAGCGACGCCCCTATAAAATCTCACATTATAACCGAAACGGATCATAACTCAAAATGTCTACATGAGGCGTAGGCTAAAAAAATATGCCATATGTCTTCGGAAAACAAATAATTAAGATGAAGGGGGAAACCAGTCCTTGTTCATTAGCTGAGTAACGTAGCGCTTTACATGCTACGCTGAATAAATGATTGCCATCGGGGATTGAAAAAAAAAAAACATGATTACTTTGGCCATCAAGCTTTGCCGATATCTTTTAATAACGTGTTGTGAAACAGGTGCATGACGAGTGTATACAAGTGCGTGGATGTGTGTGTGTGGGGAGGGAGAGGGGGTGGTCGGGGTGGGGAGGGTCGAGGGAGAGGGGAATGAATGATTGGAGTTCGATCTTTGCTGTGTTAGCCTCTGCTGGATTGTGTTCAGATCAAGATGGGTTTGTGTGTGTGTGTGTGTGTGTGTGTGTGTGTGTGTGTGTGTGTGTGTGTGTGTGTGTGTGTGTGTGTTTTGTCAGATCATGGCTGTTTGCTTTGTGGTAAGCCAGGCTAGCCAAGTCATGTCACATTAACACATAGGTCCTCTCTCTTACTCTCTCTCTCTCACATACTCTCTCTTGTTCTCACTCACCCCCTCTCTCTCAGACACATACATTCTCACTCGCTCTCTCTGCCTCACTCCCTCTCACTCTCGCACTCTCCTGTGATATCTTTCCCTTCCTCTCTCTCTCACTCCCTATCACTGTCACTCTCACTCTCACTCTCACTCTCTCCAAATCTCCATCTCTCCCTCTCTCTCTGTCTCACTCCCTTTCGCTCACTGTCTTTCTCTCACTCTCCCCCACACTCAATCTTTCTCTGTCTCACTCCCTCTCACTCCCTGTCACTCTTTCAATTTCCTCCAATCGCACTCTCTCTCCCTCCCTCTCTATCGCTCGCTGTCTCACTCCCTCATTCACTGTCACTCTCTCACTCTCATCTGTCTCACTCCCTGTCAATTTCCTCCAATCTCCCACTCTCTATCTCTATTTGTCTCACTCCCTCTCATTCACTGTGACTCTCTCACTCTGCCTACGCTCACTCTTCATCTGTCTCACTCCCTGTCACTCTCTCAATTTCCCAGAATCTCCCCTCTCTATCTCTCTCTCACTCCCTCTCATTCACTGTCATTCTCTCACTCTCCCACTCCATCTGTCTCACTCCCTCACACTCACTAGCACTCTCTCAATCTCCCATACTCTCATACACTCTGTCTCTCTCTCACTTTATCTCACTCACTATCACTCTCTCACTCTCTTCTCTCACTCATCCCTCCGATGAGTGAATGAAATAAAGCCGCAACGATCAAAAATGATTGAGGAGAATTCTGGTGGGGGTAATCTAATTTCACCGCACATCGTTTGGCCGGGTCTGCAACAGAAAGAGTAAATGACGGCATATAAAATGGAGGCTCATATACGAAATAGAATAATGTCATCAGCGAAATGGTTTGTTTGTCAGAGTTGGCAAAACAACTCACTCTGTACTCACAGAACTGACACGAGAGATACGCACGCTGTATAAAATGAGCAAAAGTACAGATTCGACTCCAAGCCTTCTATCTATACGTGATGTATAGAATAATAGCGTTCCCTGAAGAAAAGCGTATGGCTTCATGAAAATAAAATAATCCTATTTAAATGTCTCTGAACACCAATGGGGCCATTTGGAGCGAGTTGTGAGACTTTCATGAAAGCATCAGCTGATCTCTTGGCAGAATGCTGTCCAGAATCCCACCGTTGAAGCTTTTGCGTCATCCCACAGTGGGGAAGTCACGAGCGTTGCTGACGATGCCGCAACTGGCAGGAGCAAGCCGACTTGT
The DNA here is from genome assembly GCF_051943395.1 of Hippocampus bargibanti. NCBI lineage: Eukaryota > Metazoa > Chordata > Actinopteri > Syngnathiformes > Syngnathidae > Hippocampus > Hippocampus bargibanti. The sequence goes on along the minus strand of NC_142750.1, from coordinate 2,099,423 downwards.
AATACCTCCTAAGGCCTATTGGGGGCAGTGTGAGCCACACGTTGGTTGCTGCTCAAGTGGAGCAATCAGCAGCTTTGGCAGCAACAGCACAGCCAATTTGGGGTTTCTTTCTGTTCGTGGTCCTCACAAGACCAGTCATACAAACACACACACACACGCACACACACACACACACACACACACACACACACACACACACACACACGCACGCACACACACACACACACACACACACACACACACACACACACACACACACACACACACACACACACACAAACACACGCAAACACATAGCATTCCTATTTCAGAAGTGTCGATTTGCATGTATTTGTTTTGTCCCCCCTCCCCCAAAAGAGGGGATGATAATTACTGATTGAACCCCCTACCCCGACAATGAATACCAACCGCCGCTCCCCCAAATTAGTTTCTCCGTTTTGTCCTTTTGGGTGATGAGACAAGCAGGAGATCAACAAAGGCTCCAAATATGTTTTTGCTGTCCCTCCTTCAGGGACCTACAAAGTCTGCATCTCAAGTAAGCGTTTTGTAAAATGGCCCCCGCCACCCCTCCCCCCCATCGCACCAAAACTTTAAACTGCTTGTACGCAGCTGTAAAAGGTATTTGCCGAGATCACTCGCTATTTGAATCTTTCATGGCCGTCTTGTTGTCGCTCTCTCTTTCTCCCATGTTCCCATCTCGGACTCCATCCATTCCCTCACTTAGCTTTTAGCATGTCGGCTTTCATCTGAGCTTTTTTTTTCAGAGCCACTCTGGACAATGCGACGTACCTCGCCTTACGAACGCTTTAGCTAACGAACTTTTCGCCTTACGAAAGTCGCGAGAATACAATCTTGGCGTACGAACTTTTTTTCAGGAGACACACGGAGCGCCACAATGAGTGATGCGTCGTTCGCTAATGAGAAGGTTCTTGGAGAAACACAGCTGCGCGTAAAACAGGAAAGGCACACGAAAGAGCTTGATCACACTCAAATAAAAAAACAAAAGTGAAAAGGTGAGAAAATAGATAGAAAACAGTAAAATTTGGACTCGTTTCAACTTTAATAGTTCAAAGGCAGAGTGTAGACTGCAAGGTTAAAATATCCCATCATTCAAGCTCCACAAATAAGCCGCACAAGCCATTTGTATAATTTAAAGACAACATACAAGCAAAGGAACCAGCTATTAATGAAGTTTCTAGTATGTCTGCCTGCGTCTGTTGCAATATCACAACTTCCAAGATGTACAACCCAGAGCTCTTTGAGACACTTGATGCAAAAAGCTATCAACCTAGCTAAACAGAACACAATTGATGAGGAACTAGGTAAAATGATCGCAGAGAATGCACGGCAACTTCAGTCGGATATCGTCAAGAGGCAACCTGGAAGTTCGTCATCCATTGATGATTTCAAGGCTAGCCACGGATGGTTCGAGAACTTTAAGCGTCGTACAGGGATTCATAGTGTCATTCGTCATGGTGAGGCAGCCAGTTCTGATAAAGCTGCCGAAGCTTACAAGAAATCATTCCTCAAGATTGTGGAAGTAGAAGGCTACGTTCCTCATCAAGTGTTCAATGCTGAGGAAACCGGCCACTCCATTCCATTAAGCCATCAACGACCATCACAAAGGTGAATAAAACAACTTTATTATACAGTACAGTATATTTCTTTAATTACAATACCATAGCACATTTATTATACATGAAATAAGGTATATTTTGTGTAGTTTTAAGACTTATTTAGTAGAAAACTATGTTTTATGAGGACCTGGGAACGGATTATTCTCATTTTAATGGTTTTATATGGGAAATTAATGTTTGGAATACACACTTTTCCCCTTACACACACTTTCTGGGAACCAATTAAGTTCGTAAGCCAAGGTACGTCAAATGTAAAGCGAGAGGAGATGTTTGGGATAAAAATAGAGTAAAACAAATGCAAAGGTTCTTTTGGATGGTGTGATGCAGTTCACACATAATCTCACAATCTCTCTCTTTCTACTCTCTCTCTCTCTCACACACACACACACACACACACACACACACACACACACACACACACACACACACACACACACACACACGCACACGCACACGCACACGCACACACACACAATCTTTGCTGCTGTCTGTTATGCCCCCCCCCCCTAAGGGGATACAGTACAAGTGTTTTTGATTCGCAGCCAACGTAAAGACGCAGCCGCCAGCAGCCGCTTCATGTCCGTCACGCTCTCCTTTCCCCACCTTAGCACGCACACGCACACGCATGCACGTGCGCACACACATGCACGTCGCAGGTGTCATGCGGTATTTGCAGATGTTTCGCAAGGAAGAAGCAATGTGACCTGCGACAAGTTGAAAAGCGATGACAGAATGATTCAAACGCCTCTTTTATCATCACGAACGTTGCCGTATTCGACCAGTTCAGAAATTTCAATCATTTTCGGCAAAATGGCAGCTCAGAAAAAAAGGGATTTCTTAAAGAAAGCCAGAAAGAATAGAAATGGCTGAAAAAACATCAGAGGATACCATTACTTCTGATTATCAGACTTGTGAGTCGGAATTCAAGAAAGCTATTAGAAGATCATTTCTCTAAACACGCAGTTCAATTCTGGCGAAGAGCAAAATTGATTAGGCTTAATTAAATAAGGGGGGGGGGGTGAAAGCGGGGGAAGCAATTTGAGTAAATTAGAAGAAGATGGAACTGGAAAGGAAGGCGCCCATTAACGAGCAAGTCGGAGAACCAAGATCCTGTTTGACAACACGATTATGGAACTGAGAGCAAATATACCTTAGCGCCATTGCTAATTCTAGTCGGAAGCGGAACAGCGACATTTTAAGGAGTTAGAAATCTTCAAATGGAACAAGAATCGAGAACGCAAACAAACTGACTGTTTCAAGATTTGGTTGAAAGGCCACAGTTTTGATGCGACAGGCTTCAATTTTTGACTCTGTCCTTGTGTCCGTCCATCCATCCATCCATCCATCCATCCATCCATCCATCCATCCATCCACCCACCCACCCATCCATCCATCCATCCATCTGTCTGCCATCCATCCAGAGTATTTCTCTCCATATCGTCCATTCATCCATTCAACCATCCATCCATCATCCACCCATAGAATTTGTCTCTGCATATCATCCATTAATCCATCCATCCATTTATCAATTCATCCATCTATTGTATTTGACCCTCCCTCCCTGCCATATCATCCATTCATCCATCCATCCATCCAGAGTATTTCTCTCCATATCGTCCATTTATCCATCCATCCATCCATCCATCCATCCATCCAGAGTATTTCTCTCCATATCGTCCATTCATCCATTCAACCATCCATCCATCATACACCCATAGAATTTGTCTCTGCATATCATCCATTAATCCATCCATCCATTCATCAATTCATCCATCTATTGTATTTGACCCTCCCTCCCTCCCCCTCCCTCCCTGCCATATCATCCATTCATCCATCCATCCACACATCTATCCATCCACCCATTCATCCATCCATCCATAGTATGTGTCTCTCCATATCATCCATACATCCATCCCTCCATATCATCCATCCATTCATCCATCCATAGTATTTGTCCCTCCATATCATCCATTCATCCATCCATCCAACCACCCATCCTTCATCCATCCATCCATCATCAATCCATAGAATGTGTCTCTCCATATCATCCATCCATCCATCTATCCATAGTATTTGTCCCTCCATATCATCCATTCATCCATCCATCCAACCACCCATCCTTCATCCATCCATCCATCATCAATCCATAGAATGTGTCTCTCCATATCATCCATCCATCCATCCATCCATAGTATTTGTCCCTCCATATCATCCATTCATCCATCCATCCAACCACCCATCCTTCATCCATCCATCCATCATCAATCCATAGAATGTGTCTCTCCATATCATCCATCCATCCATCCATCCATCTATCCATAGTATTTGTCCCTCCATATCATCCATTCATCCATCCATCCAACCACCCATCCTTCATCCATCCATCCATCCATCGTATCTGTCTCTCCATATCATCCATCCATTGACTTTTACATTCAGAATTGTGAAACCAAAGCGACCCGTGCATGAGTGCAAGTCATCACTGTTTTCACAGTATTTGAATGAAGTGAAATGAGCCCCTAAACACAACCCTGTTTCATTGGAAAAAAAAGTTAAATCCTAAGTAATATGGGTCTGGAGTTATCTGGGGGCGGATCTCAGTCCGACATCACGTCGGGGTCACCAATTGTTGGAGGAGAGTGACTTTATGGGCAGTCAAAAAATAAAACCCGAACGAAATACAATACAATACATACATATTGATTTATATAGCGCTTTACCAACAGCTGAAGTTGTAAAAAAACGCAAACATGGACAAAAGGTAAATGAGGTTTGAAAATACACCATTCATTGGGGGTGCGCCTTATACTCCGATGCGCCTAATACACCGGAAAATACAGTACTGTATTTTTCCCAAACTATTTTTGAATGTAAATACCTCACTGGAGTTTTTGTGTATGTTTTGTTTGCTTAATGTATGTGGTCAAACATTGTTGTTGTTGCTGTCACATACTAGGTCATATCCCAGACACTATTGATCAGATTATTGATCCCTTTCGATCCCCCGCAGCGGACTGAAATACTGAATAGCAAACGCCCCACTCCCCTCCACACCTCACCGCAGTTGCTGTCAACCAATATCGGCTTTTTCTTCTCGATTATGACACATTTTCCCCCAGTTTGTGTTTTTTTTTTTTGTCATTCATCCGTCCGTATTTCTTTCGGTTTTACAGATTTGTCTTTATTCTCATCTCATCATATGCAAATACAGTAAAGATATCGATATTCAAGGGAGTCCGAAAAAATATCGATATAACCGGGACTATCGATATATCCAACCCTGTTTGCATGTAATTTTCTCCGTGCGTGCATAGAAATAGTATCGATATAACCGGGACTATCGATATATCCGATATCGATATAACGAGACTTTACTGTAACTGCAACCGCTGAAAATCATGTGCGGGTTATCTAATATTTCATAGTTGCAAAAATAATGACTCAATATTTACAGTGAATATTTACAGTGAGCTCAGATAACTCCCGACCCATATAACTTAGGAATTAACTATTTTTTTTCTGATGAAAGAACATAACTAACTTTTATAACGCTGGATTGAATTTTTACATGGTCCTAAAACGCAATATTCTATGAGTCCTGCAATTCGAGTGACAATGACAAAAACCCTGGCACTGGACTGGACACATTTTTTTTGCACACCGTCTGGCAGTGAATGAGTTAAAACTGTCTTATAATATTTGACTTCAAAATTGTTTTTACATATTTTTAATGATATCAAGCACATTGAGTTACCTCGTATTCAACTCTTCTTGTGTGTACGACTTCAACCAGAGGATTTGGCTCATCGGGGAGCAGCAGCTGAGCTCCAGCGGCACGCAACAGGCCAGCCGCCAACATGGCCAAGGTGACTTTCCGTTTGGGTTTGTCTCAAGCGCAACCCGATGCTAGCAGGAGAGCTACGGAGCACAAACAAAACAAAGAAGACATGAATATTTACGTTCGCGAGGTGTTCCACAGGACCTTCTGATACCACATCTTACCTTCAAGATGCTTACTTGAGGTGGAACAGAATGCTGAAGGTTCAAACCAGGAAGTCAAGTGATGAAAATGTGTCTTCAGCCGTCATCTGTACTTCTTTGAAGGTGTCGGACGTTTCGCTTCTTATCCAAGAAATTTCGTCAGCAAACTAAAGTCTTACTGGTAACTCAGACCATATATATCCCTACTGTCCAGACATGGCGGTGCCGGACTCTGCTATGATAGGTCCCTGCTCTCAGGTTGGGGGGAGCAGAGGACTACTCCATTCAGCTCCACTCATTGTTAAATAATTTATTCCGGTCATTTTGATGCATCTGGAGAGAAATGTAGTGACAAACTCTTTAGTACTCACAGTACCCAAAAAAAAGGCAGAAGGGGGCGACAAAGCTCTGTGGAAATTGTCTCCTGGGACGTTTAGTAAGTGAACATCAAATACACTGTAGAAGTCTTGGCGCAACACACAACGATTCACCATTGCGTTATTTATGTTTTTTTCCTTCTAATTTCGCCATCAACACCAAGTTTTCAGACCAAACAAAGTACCGCAAAATGCATTGAGGTGATGCAAGGTATGTCCTTTTTTTCGGTCAGGGGCGTTCCTTCAGTGACGTAACGTGAGGACTCGTCACCAACTCAAAAACAAGACTTCCGGAATATTCAGCGTGCGTCTTAAAAGGTAAAATATAGCTATATGCGCTGGAATCTTTGTAAAATACGCTCAGTAGAAGTCATTTGAAGTGATTTTACAAATTATGGACAGAACTTGTCCGGAAACGTGGGTTGTCCTTTCAAGTCTTTTTTTTGTGTATCTCCCCGATTTGAAATATGCAGAGTGCGACGCGGTTCCACTCCACCTGGATTGTCCTGCTTGGCTGTGCACTTTCATGTGTAATTTCACGTTCTACTTCACCACGACGTGCAGGTTCATGCACTATTCATCCGCGTTGTTTGCTACTAACTCGACAAGGCTTGTCTTTTCTTCTTCCGTCTCTTTTGGACATTTGCTTGTTTTGCTTTCCTCTCGTTCTTTTTTTTTTCTCGGCGGCGGCTTCCTTTTCCAATTGAGCTTTCTTTCTCTCTCTTCATTCCGATTGCTCGACTTTCCGTAACGTCCAGCAGACGTTTCTTTTGCACTTGGGCCCATCACACTTGTCAACGCCATGACGGGCCCTTGGAAAGCTCACCTCCGCACCCCCCCCCCCCCACCCGTCCTCATCATTACTTTCACATCTATTTCATTCCTATCCTAGTCCGACCCCCCCAACCCCCCCCACCCTCCGTTTTCTTGTTCCCCCGGTCTTTTTTTCAGATCTATGATTCATGGTTCCACCACTATGACTGCGATATGAATATTTTAAAAGAACCAAATATAAATTTTCAGCAGAAATGAAAGTTGGTGTGTGGGATGAGGGAGGGGTGTGTGTGTGGGGGGGAGGAGGGGGGGGGGGTAATCTTCAAAATATCTGAAGGAGAAGAAGGTGTGGAGCGACTTCAATGGTTGTTTCAAGATGATTTTGGGGTCAGCTTTTCTGTACAATGAGTACCGTATTTTCTGGGATATAAGGTGCACCTTCAACGAATGACATATTTCAAAACCTTTTCCATACATAAGGTGCACGGCATTATACGGGGGAACGTTCAATGAATGACTTATTTTAAAACATTTTCCATACATAAGGTGCACCGCATTATGAGGGGCACATTCAAAGAACAATATACAGTAAAGTCTCGTTATATCGATATTCTCGGGAGTGGGAAAAAAAATCGATATAACCGGACTATCGATATATCCGATCCTGCGGCATGTAAATTTTCTCCTTGCGTTCATAGAAATAGTATCGTAATAAGCAGTACTATCGATATAACCGATATCGATATAACGAGACTTTACTGTATTATCAAACCTGTTCCATACATAAGGTGCACCACATTACCAAATCCATCGAATCAAAATTATATCATATGTCAAAAAGTAGTGTAATTAGTCAAATATTCAGCAATGGATGGATTACCAGAGGTTTGATCGGCGCTGTATTGGCACCCCCCGCAAGAAAACAAATTCGGAAAACGGCGCTGTATGTCACGCTTTTCAATTCCCGAATAAATTGGGGAATGGCAGCGAATGAGTTGATGGCCCGACATGATCATCAGGTAACGGAGATCAGATGCAAAGAGCAGCGTCACACACAATCAAGGGCACCTTGTTTGGCGACATGTTCCGACACAAACGCACGCGCTCACAAGGAATCCCCAAAATAGACTTTGCCGACTCAGTCAAAGTGCCAATCAGACTATTTCCTCTTACATAAGTAAACTGGCAACAATGCTTCTGTCGTCTGTAAAATGTCATCTGCGTTCATGCCTCATTCCTGATGTCGTTACGATCCAGAAAAAGACAGACGGAGTATGATTATTGTGTCATTTGTTGCCGCTAAAAAATAGATCAATAAATAGATGAATAAACAAATACATATATACATACAGTGAGACCTCAATTTACGAACTTAATTGGTTCCCAGACAGAGTGTGTAAGGCGAAAAGTGTGTATCTCAAAAAAGAAATTTCCCATAGGAAACCATTAAAATGGGAATAATCCGTTCCCGGGTTTCCATAAAATATACTTTTCAACTAAATAAGCCTTAAAACTACACACAAAATATACCTTATTCTATGTATAATAAATGTAGTATTGTATTGTAATGAAAGAAATACACTGCATTGTATCATAAAGTCACTTTATTTACATTTGTGATGGTCATTTATGGCTTGATGGAATGGCGTTGGAGGTCGAATGTCAAAGGGAATTGCTATTTGGAAAGAGAGGCGCATTACATGAGGATTGTAATTAAAGAAATAAACTGTGCTGTAAAAGTTTTATTGACCTTTTTGATGGTCGTTGATGGCTTATGGAAGGAGAGTCACCTTCCATAAGGACTGTTGGTGCTGTTCGGTCGTGTGCTTCCGCCGAAGATCAATTCGCCAGCCGTGGTGGGTGTGTATTATGAAAATAGTGCTTATTATAAGGTTTAATTTTCATAAATTTGACGTTTGTAAGACAAAAAGTTTGTAAGTTGAGGTGTTTGTAAGTTGAGGTCTCACTGTATATACATACACAGTACATACAGTACATAGACACACAGTACGTACATAAATAGTACATACATAAATGAGTAAACAAATCAATGAAGAAATAAATAAATGAACGGATAAATGAATAGATAAACAAATATAAGTAGATGTACAGATGCATAAATAAATAAATAAATCATACATTCATACATAATAAATGCTAGTTTGTCTGATAATCCCTGACTCATCGTCTCCCCCCCACAACCTTCTTTCTCCTTCCACCTTGTGCTTTTCAGGCACGCCATCCGTTTCGTTTCATGTTTGTGCCATCTCGTCTCCCCCCTTTCCGGTCTCTCCTGACGTGACCCACTTTTCCCGTCGAGCGCCAATGGACATTTCGACATCAAGTGGTAAAAAAATGGCAAATACTGTAGATAGCTATCTACGTAGCCAGCTACGTAGCCAGCTAGATAGCTATAAAGCTAGTTTTTATACCGATCTAGTCATCAGTAAAAAAAAAATGTTCATCCGCCAATCATTCCTTCTGCCTGATACCTGTTAGCACGGTATTATTCACCACAAACTGTCTATTATATCACCAAGGCAAACCAGTTTTCCGCAAACAGCACAGAACCCCTCAGCCAAACACTTGACTAAAGCAGACACGTCGCTATACAAGTACACAGTAAACACGGACGGGGGCTTGCGAGAATTGCT
>NC_142750.1:2015000-2085000 GCF_051943395.1 Hippocampus bargibanti | reverse complement strand
CTTGAACTGGGACGCCAAGTCACACAAACGCTGTCAGAGATGTTCGATCGGACACTGTGGACGAAGGCTCGAACCCAGAAAGATTGTCTTTTACTGCCGGCAGGAGACGCAGCCATTCATCACCGACGTCAGAATTCTGCAGCCCTTCTGCCAAGCTATTTATTGAGAGTATGCGCAAATTAAAGTGATACATTAGTAAAACATAGTTTTCTTGATTAGAATACCACACCTCTTGAGTTCTCAGCACAAACAGCTGCAAGCAATAAAACATTATATCTTCCATGAACTGATAAATTTGTAACCTGGCTAGGTTGGAAGGAGTTTCCAGTCATAAGTTACTCCTGTGATAAAGGAGTTTCCCAAGTCCTAAATTCTGTCCAAGGGCAGATCTCCTAGATGAAGATGACAGTTTAACAAACTGTGTCTGTTGACCTCAAATTGACCCAAGGTTGTCTGTGCTTCAATTGTATATTCGAGTCACACATGTTGACTAAGCATATAACAGCATGAAACTTTTAAATATGATAACTTCTTATTCTCCATCAAACGCACACGTCGTTTGTGTTTTTCGATGATCGTCATCTGCTCGACCATAATTTTCTTTTGCGTCCTCTTCGTCTTAACACTAGCCTGTGGTGGGGTCTTTTTCAGTCCCATTATAGCAAAAGTACTCCACTCGATAACAAACCACATCTGCATTGAGTCCACTCAAACAAAGTGGGTGTGGAAAACTAGTCACGCCAGCCATTGTGGCGTTTCCCGAAAACTACTTCGTATGCTAAGATTATATTCTCGCAAATGTAATATTCGTAAGGCAAAAAGTTTGTTAGCTAAAATGTTCGTAAGCCGTGGTATCACTGTAAGCACAACAGGGCCTGATAATGACCCCTCCCCCTCCACCCCTCATTGACACCAATGAGCGAGTACACTTTTCTCAAAACAGCAGCATCTTCATTATTTTAACCAAAGATAACCCCCCCACCCCCTTATCAATCCCTGGCAAATATGTATATACTCACACCTGGTTACAAAGCATTAGTGATCATAACAATCATGACCCAAAAAATGAATTAAAACAAAAAAACATCATTTATATCTGGGGTTGCATGCCATCACCTCATTATTATTCATTAAATGTCATTATAATATTTTGTTCTTCATAAAAAAAAGAGCAGGGTTGTCCTCACAAGGGTGGCCTGTGTGTGTTTTTAACATAAAACTGCATTTTTTTACATGATTCTCACTCGCCCGTCAGCTCACATAAGTAACATGTGGAGATATATCGTATATGTTAATAAATATGCAGATAAGATGCAAAGCAAAAAAATGAAGGACAGGGTATGATTTCTCAGTCAATGGAAGGAAGTCGTACAAGAGTAAGAAAGGGTGATATGATGTAGTGGTTGAGCCCCAACTGAAAGGCAGTCAAATGCCATCATATATAAAATCATAAATAATTACATACATTAAGTAAAAAAAAATCCTGAAGCATTGTCATTTTTTGGGGACATTAAAATAACATATTTCATTCTTTCACAGTCCATATTTTGGCATGGAGTGAAACGGCATGTCTTCCCGCCCAAACTGGAAGACCTTACTTAACATGTCAGAAAACGAGGAAACAAAATGGCTTCTCTTGCCACTATGAGCATTAAGCAAAAAACAAATGTTTTTGGTTCCTTTTTCTACAAAATAGTCATTGTTTCTCTTCGTTGCTATATTCCTCAAAATATTCATCGTCATCCTGAGGTATTTTATTTGATACAACTTGTCTCTTGTCAATCCAATCGGGGGAAAAATAAAAATAAAAAAGTCTCTTGTATTCTCGATTTTTCAAGATAATTAAAAAATGCTACCAAAAAAATAAGTGTGCAGTCATCTGTACATTGTGTCATGAAAAAAACAAATCAATTGATGACCAAGTAACGACTGTACAATATACACGATCTGGTTGTGAAGGAGGAAAAACACCCTAGTGATCAAGCGAGTGAAGAGGCGGAGTCAACTATTTTTCAAAAATAACGACTACCCTGTATCGTCATCCGCAAGGAAGTCATTGACCAAATCGGGTCCTCAGTTTCATGTTTCGATCAACAGTAACCTCGAAACATTGACTAAGGTCAATGTTTTGATTGTATAAAGGTTCACGTCTGTCTGCAAAGGGGCCCGTTCCATAGAAACATAAACAACAATGTTTTGTTTATCCCAGCAATGGAAAAACAAACCAAAACAAATTTATGTAAAAACAAATCGACTGCTTTGGATTGGCGTTTGTCAGAAACCGTTTTTTTTTTAAAAAACGATTGCAGGGAAAGAGGTTTAAAACTAACGGCTAGTGTGCTAACAAATGAAGCCAACACTCCAACCCTACAGGTCGATTCCAAGTGCCGGAATCTCAAAATCTTATAGCTTAATAAAATAGAATAATCAGTCTTTCCTGCTTGTCTGTCAATTCCATCTTTTTATCAGTCTGTAAACATGATTCATTGAGAGCACCTGCACTACCCCGCTAACAGTTCCCAAAGCTTGGTCGAAACAACCGCTTGGAAACGGAAGATTTCTCCACCCTGTGCCATTTAGCGCATTTGTGTCCAGATCATAATCTGACACTTGTTACAGTACGTTCTATCAGGCATCGCGGAAGCCACGTTGGTCAACGTACCAAGTAGTAGACTGTCGGACTGACTGGCTCATAGTGGTATCCTTCCCTCCTGAGATGGCCCTATTTCAGGTTGCCACGTTCCATGTACCCAATAAACAAATCCTACACCTGCTATTCGGAGAACTATGGATCAGGAAGATGGTTTCGAAAAGAAATCCGAACCTATGTTTTATCTGTCGCACATTCCTATCATCGTCTGTGACGATGTTTCTTTATTTGTTCGATCAGTACCAATCGTCGTTTTCCTAAGACCACGTCTTCCCTGAAACCTTCCTTGGAAAAACAACCAAAAACGACGGAGCTGAACGACAACACCTCATGGCAAAGTACTCTCTCTAGCAAACAAGTGATGAATGCATGGTAGCGAACGGACAGAAAGGATGATATCACCTGAAAAAACAGAGTCTGTACATTGACACCCAAACGGGTAAGCGTTCTCGGTAGACGTCACGAGAAAAAATGCGTGGCTACGGCATCCCTTAGCTTCTACGAAATTATAATACAAACTCAGGGAGGTGATCCTATATGATTTTGGACTTAAACATCTGACTCCAGACTAGGGATTTTTTTATACACCCGTCTATTGCTAAACTGAGCTGAGTTAAGGATGCCACGCTGGGCTGGGTACGCACAAGTCTTATTGGCAGAGTAAGGCGTTACATGCTCTTTCTGGTACATGTCGTTCGCTATCCGCCCATCCCGCGAACAGTATGAGGTGGTGGATTTAGCGGAAGAGCGGAGATTGTTCGCATCGTTGCGCGTTTTGACCGGGGCCGCTCCAAAGATGGCTGCCGGTGAAGCCACCGCTAGCTGTTTGTAAATATCGGAGTAGCTGCGCCCATGGATCAGTCTGCTGCTGGTGTCGTCCCTCAGCGAGTGGCTGAGGAAAGGGTTTTCCGAGCCATGGGCCGGGTACAGGGACTTGCTCCTTTTGCTCTCCTCGAGGTTATGATTGAACATCATCGATTTGGAGCCGCTGCCAAAGAGTCTGCCAGAGTAGGGACGCACGCTGAAGAGGTTCGCGTAGTGCGAATCGGACGCGGAGTCCAGAAAACGATCTTTTTCCTTGAGGCTGACACTGCGCGCCGGCCGGCCCAGGTCGGAATCCTTGGGTTTCTCCAGCAATATGTTGTCAAAGGAGTGCTGGCGGTTTAGCCTCAAGCGGTTTCTCTTCTGGACGTGGGGTCCATCGTTTTGCGGCCAGTACAGACCAAACATTTCATCGGGTTGCTGCTGCTGCGGCTGCTGTTGGTGGTGCAAGGTGGGGCTCGACAAGGGGTTTGCAAGAAGCTGGTCCTCGCTAATGTCATACAGGTTGGCCGTGTGGAGACACGCTTCACATCGGTTATATGGCGAGCGGGTAGAAGAAGCCGAGACGGTTCCAGTAGGGGTGTACGTCCCTCCGGGAGGGTAGCCAGCAGTCACCTTGGACAAACAGGAACGACAGTGCGTCTGTTTGTAGCGATCAAGGGATTCATGCGGAGAAAGGTTTTTGTCTTTCATGCCGTAGTGTTTCGCATAAGTTTGGTCCGACAGAAGATCCGCATCGGTGTGATGCAGCGGCGAGGAGTTCAGGTGGATGATGGGCTGCTCACATTTTCTAAAGTTATCGCTATGGTCCGAGTATATCTCCGGGTATTCCAAATCGTCAGTGGCGAGGCCGCGACTCTCTCTGTAGTGCATGGGGTCGGAGTGTAAGCTCATCTCTCGGTCAGAGTCAATGGTGTAGATTTTGTCGCCGCCCCCTCTCCCCAGTTGGTTGGTTCCACCGCTGACCTGTTTCGTTTTCAAGTAGGACAGCTCCACCTCGCTACAGTCTCTCGGGTATTTGGAAGTCACGGGTCTCTTTTTCAAGTTGTCCTTGGGCTTCAGGTGCTTGTTGTTTTCCGGGTCCTTGTAGGAAGCTGCTCGGCTAGAGCAGTCGGAGATGTCGGAGTGGGCCGTATCCTCGGGGAGGTAGCGCTGCGTTTTCATCGACATTCGGGAGTCCGGCATGAGCATGTCGGGCATGGGCGAGGTTCCCGGCGGTACCGAGCGGAGCGTGTCAACAGACTTCTTCCACAGGGTCCGCGGCAGCTTGGCGTTGGTCTGGACCGTGTCGGCAGTGACCGCCACCTCCACAGAGTTGGGATTGGCGTCATTCAACGTGAGAGGGTGCTGGCCTCCCTGGAAGATGTAGTTGTTGAGGTGGTCTTTGTGGCGGGTGGCAAGGTATGTCTGCAAGTCGCCTGCGTCGCCGTACATCATATCTTTAGGAGCGTAGCTTCGGTTGTCTGCATAAATGAAATTGCCCTTTTCGGCCATCATGTCCATGATCATGGGGCCGGCGGAGTGCATGAATTCGCGTTTGGGTGAGCCGGCCAGGTTCGACATGTTGGTCATGTGCTTGGCGGACTGGATGAGCTTTAGCATCTTGTCTTGCGGACTAAAGTCCAGGTCGGTCTTTTTCTTCATGTCGATGTGAACTCCGTGAATGCAACTCCAGATACCCTGCGTGGCAACGGATTGATGGACATGCGGCACATTGAAGGGGCACGGGGTAGGAATGAGCGAGTCATAAAACGCCACAAAAGAAGACATATGAATTGAACACAAAAGGACGAAATGAGGAGAGGTGAGAAGAAACAAGATCATATATCATCTCACGCCAAACGGGATGTGCTCGATTCATTCCGGTGTCGGTGACTCATCGAGTCACCATGGACAATCAACCAGGGCAGACTTTTTCACAAAGCACGGTCATTTTTTTTCCAGCATTTGGAGAAAATCTATCTTAACTCATTCACTGCCAGACAATGTTCAAAAATGTGTCCACTCCAAGGGTTTTTGTCATTGTCACTCAAATTCCAGGACCCACAGAATATTGAGATTTAGGACTACATAAACTTTCAATACAACATTAGAAACCTTAGACTATCTTCTTTAATCAGAAAACATAGTTAATTCCTAAGTTATATGGGTCTGGAGTTATATGAACTTGAAATGAAGGCGGGCCTCAGTCCGATATCACGTCGGTGTCACCGATTTTTGGAGGAGAGCGACTTCATATTTTCAATTTCCGAAAAAAATCGTGAATGGCAGTGAATGAGTTAAATACTGTGGAAAAATAATCAAATGCTGTTGTGGCATATTAATCTATATATATAAAAAAGCCAGGCCGTGATTTGTTTGTTTCCTTGCAAATATTGATACAAAAAAAAAATTAATGCATCAGAACCTTGGCAAGTAACACATTTCATTTTGGCGCTTCACAGGGGAAGAGATGAGCTCCAAAAAACATTCGGCATCCCATAATTAAAACACTAAATGAAGGGTGATGCAGTCTATTTATCCCAAAGTACACATTTTATAAAAATCCTATATTCATTAAAGAATCATTTGCCACCTTACTGGCTTCTAGGAGGCTCATTAAAATCACTTTAAGGCTTCCCTATTGTCCTTTTGAAAAGATTTTCCTGAGAAGAGTTTGACATTTTCCTCCATTTCCTTCTCCCCCTGCGCTCATGTTCAAACTCAAACTCAAAAAGCCTTTAGTGGGTGCCTCACTCATCGTTTCTTGGAGTTTCCAAAATGGCCACCAACCCACCGATGTCCGATAGAAAAATATGGTCGCTAACGCTAAATTAAATATTGTTTTCCATCGTCACAGCACGTCATTCCCCGATTCATTCATAAGTCAAGAGGTACCCGACCCATAACACCTGCGCCTCTAAAGTACTTACCCGACTGATGGAGAAGAGAAGACCAGGCTTTCCAGAGCAAACCCCCGTGAAGCAATATCTGAGCCTCCAGTAGAAGAGATGTTCCGAGACAAACGTAATGAGGGAGAGCCCCATGGCAGTCGCCAGCATGTAGAAGACCCCTGCCATATTGTCCACGTCTAACTGACTGGACATCACCTCGTTCTTCTCATTGTGGCAGATGCCCGTCAACCACTGAGCTTCTAATTCTTCCATCTCGCCTGGGGTGACAAACGAAAGAGAAAACACCATTTGGTCCCACTTGGAAATGCTTCGGATGCTCCGAGTCGGTCAACAGTTGTTACAAAGTTGCGGCAGCGGCAATCAAAATGCGTCAATGGTCCCTGATGCTAGCAAGAAAAAATACTACAAATTCCCCAAGCCTTGATTCCATCCTGATCGTACGTGACAATGGGGTTGTGAATGTTCCTCACCATCTCCAATGATGGCCAGAATAGCCAGATCCACTTGTCGTTTCCAGTAGGAGCCTTTTTGGAGAGCGATGCCATACCCGGTGGTGGCAAAGATGTACCTGAATGCATCAAGGTCCAAACATACGCACACAAACACAGGCACGTAGCTTTAATAGTCATCTTCGATTCAATTAGACTCTGTATTTACATTTGATTTGTGATGACATCAACATGGAGATCCAATCATATACTGCACTGTTTTGCTCCAAGGCTCCCCCTACAGTCGTACAAATTAACAACAATGAATGTACATTTTAAGAAAGCCTTGAGACGTGTTGTGGCTAGGTCAAAACTCTACAACGATCCTGGAATGTGAACAAACAAAACATGGCCGTCCGAAACAAAATAAACGCAGATATAAAATTTGAGTTACCCGCTGCCAATGGTCACCAGCTTACATCCTTCATCTCTGCCGGCCATGTAGTTCAGCACCGCCGCGTCATAGATGAAGGCGTCCAGTTTACTGCAAGGAAGGAATATAAGACAGAAGGGAGGATAAAGCCCGGGGGGGGGGCCAAACAGTTTTTAGAGTGTGAATGACGAGAGAGACAGAGAGAGAGAAGCCCCCCGTGGAGGTCACAAATAGGAGGGGCAGTTCAATTCACACACTTCACTGATAATCAGTCCTTAGAGGGACTTGCACAACAAACTTTAAACAAACACAAACACAAACACTCACATCACACCAACCCTGCCTTCGTCTCTGCCTTTGACCTCCTCCTCACACCCAAAACCACACATACATCCTCAGCCCTGACATTTTCAGTCTAACCGTTGGCATTGTGAAAAGAAACACACACACACAGACCTACTAATAGTGTAGCGACGGCGTGGCATTTACAGATTGTCAGATCAGCCCTTTAGCGAAGCCTCACAGGCAAGAGTTAAGCTTTGTAATTAGCTTAAGCCAGCAATGGCTCCATCCACCTCAAGAGTCAGAGTTGACAGTCGAAAGTGTGAGAAGACATTTGTGATTGTTTGACTATTAAAAAAAAGACTATGTACAGTAAAGTCTCGTTATATCGATATTCAAGGGAGTCCGAAAAAATATCGATATAACCGGGACTATCAATATATCCGACCCTGTTTGCATGTAATTTTCTCCGTGCGCGCATAGAAATAGTATCGATATAACCGGGACTATCGATATAACGAGACTTTACTGTATTACTTCCGACAAGTAAAAAGTCGTCTAGTGGTTTTCAGCTAGCACTGCTACAACGACTACGACCAATAATAATCATAATTTACTACTTTCAGAACCTCTAATGACACCACTGCTGACCAGTTTGGTCTAAAAGTAAATGAAAAAGTAGATTAACTCATTCACTGCCACACGTTAGGCAAACATTTATCCACTCCAGTGTCAGGGTTTTTGGCATTTTTGCTCAAATTCCAGGACCCACATTACATTAAGTTTTAGGACGACATAAACATTCAGTGCAGGGTAAAAAACCTTACTCTTTCATCAGAAGTTAATTCCTAAGTTATATGGGTCTGATGTTATATGAGCTTGAAATGAGGGCGGGTCTCAGTCCGATATCACATCGGGGTCACCAATTGTTGGAGGAGAGTGACTTCACCGGCAGCCAAACAAGAAAAAATAAAACCCAAACAAATTCGGGAATGGTGCTCTACGTCATATTTTAACAAAAAAAAAAGGCAAATGCTGCCTCCTTGTGGAATGGAAAAACATTGCCAGAGATCTGACCAGCGCTTTATTGGTACCCCCCGCAAGAAAAAACTAAACCTGAACAAATTCGGGAGTGGCAATGAATAAGTTAAAAAACAACCCCTAAAACAATTACAGGTAAAGTTGAGTTCCATCATAGCAGTGGACCTGAATGATAGAAGAAGCGCAACGAGGTAGACGACAGATCCTTGGGGAACACCTGATGCGGGGGAGGTGTCGAGCCGGCAGGAAATATTTTAAGTTAAAAGAAATGCATGCAAATTTCATGGACTGAACCGGATGGCCAAATTGGTCTCGCAACAGAATGGATCAGTTTCGGATATGAAGGTCCTGTGTCGATCCACAGCCACGGAACATTCTTCAACAGTGCAGGTGAGGACGACTGTAAAAACAGAAGCTCGGTAAACAAATTTGGGCACAAGCCTGTGTGAAATGAACCTGCTTGACGCGGTGTAATTGTGTGGAACTGTGGTCTGATCTATTGCGTCTGGTCGGCAGCACTGTAAAAACAGACCCGTTGAGTTGTGATTATGATGTCCACAAGTCAGATTGGGTCCGGTTGCTATTCATTTCATTCAAAAGCATGTCTGTGTTGGCTCTCAGTCGTACAGGAGTGGTCAATCGAGGACAAGGTTTCTTCAGCCTCGAAGGTTGGAGGAGGCACCTCAGAGCAGGGACCTCAGAGCAAGGACCTCAGAGCAGGTACCTTAGAGCAGGATCCTTCGAGCATGGACCTTAGAGCAGGTACCTTAGAGCAGGATCCTTCGAGCATGGACCTTAGAGCAGGGACCTTAGAGCAGGGACCTTAGAGCAGCGACGTCACAGCAGGGACCTCAGAGCAGGGACCTTAGAGTAGGGACCTTAGAGTAGGGATCTTAGAGCAGGGACCTCAGAGCAGCGACGTCACAGCAGGGACCTCAGAGCAGGGACCTTAGAGCAGGGACCTATCAGGGGACAGGTATGGCACTGCCACCTCTGTCCATAAGGGATATATAGGGCCAAAGTTACCAGCACAACTTTAATTAGCTAACGAAGCTCTTCAGATGAGGAGCGAAACGTCCAACCCCTTCAAAGAAGTACAGATAACGGCTGAAGAAACCTTTTCATTGACCTACCAAATAATGTATGATAGGTTATGTCGCGATCAAACGTAAGGAAACTGTACCGAGTCCCCTAACATTCTCAAAACTGTAGCAACTTCCTAGTACGATCAAATGATTTAAAACTCACCCCTGCGCATGGTTTCAGTTGACGCGGCTGTATAGCAGATTGCGCATGTAAAGCCTGTCGGCATTATGTGTGATCAGCGCTAATCCGGCCATCGAGCCTTAAACAGCTGAATGCTGCAGCATTGCTCATTTGCTAATGCCGCCAAATAGAATTATCAATGAGGGAATTACTGCAGATGTGGACCCGTCAATTCGGTGTAGGCGTGGTGATGCACACGTGAGCATACGTGTTGACTTTGTCACAGTTTTCAACAGACGGTTAGGACGGCGGAAAAAAAAAAATCATCATTGGGACCACCCTACCCACTCTCGAGGACTTGCAGACTGCAAGAATCAAGACAAGAGCGCGGAAAATGCTACTTGACCCTCCGCACCCTGCCCACCACCTTTTCCAGCGAATCCCTTAAAGGACAACCGACACCTCCGGACAAGCTGCGTACATAATTTGTAAAATCACTTCTACTGAGTGCATTTTACAAAGATTCCACCGCATATAGCTATATTTTACGTTTTAAGACTCGCGCTGAATATTCAGGTCGTCTTGTTTTTGAGTTGACAACGATGCCCTATGTGACGTCACGGAGGGAACGCCCGTGACCGAGAAAGCGACACAATGCATTTTGGGTACTTTTTTTCTGAATCTGCCCAGTTCTCAGCTCATTTTGTGGCAGTTTTGGGACACTTTAAGTCATTTTTATTGGATTGTTGCATTTGACTAAAAATATCAGCCTGCGTGTTTTGGGTATTTTAGATGCTATAAAACGTTTTTCTGATGTCAGTTAGGAAAGAAAAAATGGTGTCGGTTGTCCTTTAAGAACCAACATCCTCCTGAAGTCCTTCAATTTTTCCAATCCAACAATTTGCCCTTGACTTCCACACCCCAGCCCCTATCGCCTCACCTGTCCCCTTCATTTTTCCCCTCCTGTGATCAGTGACAAGTTCACACTTCCATTATTTTTTTTCTCTCCCCTCCTTCACCTCTAATCATCTGTCCACTCAACCACTCCACTCTCCCAATCTGTCCTCAGCTCGCTGTGTTATAAGCCTTAAACACCCCCAGCCCAAACACTCACACAAGCGCACACACCGACGGCGACCAGACCTATTGTAAAGATCAGTTGCTAAAAATAGACCCTGCCGCTCCCACTGAGGCGTTTCATTCATCCGTAGCCTCGCAGGAGCTGTCACATACGTCGTGGCAAGCAAACGCTCTCAGACGTGACACGTGCCCCTCTCGTGATAATTTTAATTGTGTATTGCGCCAAAACAAATGCGAATAATAATCATCATCATAATCATAAAAAATATTGACGATAATGACCGTGCCCTTTTATGCTTGCAATTAAAGGGGTGTGCATATGTGCCCGTGGTTATGCAGTCACGACTGCAAAAAGGAGGCCCATTGACTCATTCACTGCCAGACGATGTGCAAAAATGCGTCCGCTCCAGTGCTAGGGTTTTTGTCATTGTCACTCAAATTCCAGGACCCACAGAATATTGCGTTTTAGGACTACATAAACTTTCAATGCAGCGCAAGAAACCTTAGACTGTCGTGTTTCATCAGAAAAAGAGTTACAGTAAAGTCTCGTTATATCGATATTCAAGGGAGTCCGAAAAAATATCGATATAACCGGGACTATCGATATATCCGACCCTGTTTGCATGTAATTTTCTCCGTGCGTGCATAGAAATAGTATCGATATAACCGGGACTATCGATATATCCGATATCGATATAACGAGACTTTACTGTAATTCCGAATGAGAATGATGGCGGGCCTCTGTCCGATATCACGTTGGGGTCACCAATTGTTGGAGGAGAGTAACCTTCGTTCCTCCACGTGGATATAATGTTTTTTTTTTCTAAATTATTTTTCTATAATATATGTTACATATACAGTAAAGTCTCGTTATATCGATATCGGATATATCGATAGTCCCGGTTATATCGATACTATTTCTATGCACGCACGGAGAAAATTACATGCAAACAGGGTCGGATATATCGATAGTCCCGGTTATATCGATATTTTTTCTGACTCCCTTGAATATCGATATAACGAGACTTTACTGTATTAGATAATTCCTAAATTATATGGGTCTGGAGTTATCTGATCTTGAAATAGGGACAATACATACATATTGGTTTATATAGCGCTTTCACAACAGCCGAAGCTGTAACAAAGCGCTAACAAGGACAAAAGGCAAATTCTTTCCCCTCGTGGAAGCGCTAAAAACATTACCAGAAGTCTGACCAGCGCTATATCGGCTCCCCGGCGAGAAAAACCAGAACCCGAACCAATTTGGGAATGGCGCTCCACGTCACACTTTTCAATTCCTAAATAAATTTGAGAATGGAAGTGAATGAGCTATTTTTCTTTAGATTGCTACCATCGCCTCTCCACTCTTGCCACAGACAAAATTATTCCAGATCACCTCGCAGACTCACATATCACTCACGCAGAATGTTTTCCTACCCAGATTTTAGGCTGACTAGAGCATCCTGCACTCCCGTTTGGTGATACTTGACCATGTACTGATGCATGGAAGGGTAGTTCTTCCTGATGTTGCGCTCAGTCGATCCGTTTGGAACCGTGCCGAAGCGGAACGGGGGTGAGTATGCATACGGGTTCTGAAACTGTAGAAGAAAGGCAGATAAAGTCAAAGTAAAAAAAAAAAAAGTCAAAGTCAGCTTTATTGTCAAATATGCTAATATGCATGACATACAGCACAGATGAAATTACAGTAAAGTCTCGTTATATCGATATTCAAGGGAGTCCGAAAAAATATCGATATAACTGGGACTATCGATATATCCGATATCGATATAACGAGACTTTACTGTATATAATGTGGCTAAAAAAGACAGACAATGGACAACAGAAAAGAAATCTAATTTCTGAATGTAAAGTGAGGTAGTGTCGTATGTAAAGTGACGTAGTGTAGTAAGGAAAAAATAAACACAAAAAAGGTTGAAGAAGAGTTGAAAAAAAGAGAGTTCAGGATGATAGTACAGCCTGTAACGTGTACTCAGGTTTGGTGAGTGTGGCAGTGGAAAGGAGCAGGGGGGGCAGGGGTGGGAGGGAGTGGAGTCTCCTGACTGCCTGGTGGCAGAAACCGTCCTTGAGTCAGAGGAGAGCGTATCAAAGATTGCTTTTGTACTTTTTTGGGGGGGGAGTTTGAAAAGAAGGAACAGTATTTGGTCGCTTTATTCTATTTTTAGAACAGGCCACTTTTGCCTCGCATGGGGGGGGGGGGGGAGATCCCTGATGACCTTGACCTCGGGGTTAAGCGTCATGGGTGAAACGGGTAGGAGCCGTTGCATCCACAGCTCATAAAAGTTAGGCGAGGTCACGATGTGAAATGACTGAAAGCTGAAATGGGTTCATCTTTCGGGCAAAACGACTAAAAGGCACTTCATGATGTGTACCTTTTCGATTTGTCAAAATATTCCATCACTGATTCTAGCCCTCGTAATTAACAAAGTCGGCCACGAGCACTTTGCTTTGGTAATGAATATTGCTTGGGGGCGCTCTCATTTGACAAAACATTTTCTTTCATGCATTTTTCATTTGGCCTTGGTCTACTTGCTTCCGTCAAGCTGTTATGCAAGCTAATGACGCCGTCTTTTACCTTGTTGTCAGAAAGCCCCGTGACTTGGTCGACAAACTCTTCCTGGATCATGAAAGCGGCCAGGTTGGCAGTGTAGGAAGCCAAGAAGATGACGGCAAAGAAAGCCCACACGGACACGATGAACTTGCTGGTTGTTCCCTTTGGATTTTGCACCGGGACCGAATTGTTGAAAACGAGACCCCAGAGCAGCCAAACCGCTTTGCCCATGGTGAAGGAGGGGCCGTGGGGGTCTGGGTTGGGAAACACAGAAGGATGATAAGAGTTCCGATATACTGTTCCGTCGTTTTACCCAACGATACTAGGAATCTATCGCAAATTTGATACTTGTCTCAAGGTTGTTATCCAGCGTATTTCAAGCCTCGTCTTAAAGCGACGGAGACGTAATTCAGGCAACTCAATACGACGAATTGGCAGCTTCCAGCGTTTAGACCTGACCGCAATGGACGCAATTTGGATGCGAACACAGTTGGCGTAAAAATTGAGACGGAAGCCGATCTAAATTTGCTTCCAATTTTCGAACCACGTCGTTTATAGACAATTTGAGCTAAGATGCCAAATTTTTACGCAAAACCATCCCATGTACCGTATTTTCCCGTTTATAAGGCGCACTGAAGTATAAACTGGCTAGCTTTCTAGCTAGCTAGGTCACTGAGTCGACTTGACGTTTGGATGAAAAGGATTAAAAGCTAGCGAGCTATTTGCTATTTATTAGCTGGCTATATAACTGGCTCGGAAGCTATGTAGCTGTGTATATGTAAGCTATATAGCTAGCTAGCTTTCTAGCTAGCTAGTTCACTGAGTCGACTTGACGTTTGGATGAAAAGGACTAAAATCTAGCAAGCTATTTGCTATTTATTAGCTGGCTATATAACTGGCTCGGAAGCTATCTAGCTGTGTATATGTAAGCTACATAGCTAGCTAGCTTTCTAGCTAGCTAGGTCACTGAGTCGACTTGACGTTTGGATGAAAAGGACTAAAAGCTAGCGAGCTATTTGCTATTTATTAGCTGGCTAGCTGGCTATATAACTGGCTCGGAAGCTATCTAGCTGTGTATATGTAAGCTACATAGCTAGCTAGCTTTCTAGCTAGCTATTAACTATCTATTAGGTATTGGGTGCGCCTTATACGCCATAAAATGCCTGCAATGATGCATGCGTGCTTACCTTTCCCCTGCGCCAGGTTGCGGTTAAAACCGAGAGGACTGATGTATTCAAACATGAAAACAGCCATTGCAGTCACCAGTAGGAGCATCACAAACATCATCACCCACACCGATGCACTGAATGGCTCTAAGAGAGGGCAACAGTGACAGAAGATGACGAGGGGGGGGGGATTTAGTGTTAATAAGACACGCTGAGTCATATTTTCAAATGGTACGCATCACTTCTTGTGATTCATGCTCGCTCTCGTTCTGCCTTTTTTTCATGATCTGAATGCGGAAATCAATTACGCACACGAGCTGCTGAGTAAAGTGCCACAGTGAGCGAGTTCGCGGACACCCCTTTTACACCCCAAAGCTCTGTGCGTGTGCATCTCTGCGCATATACACAGGCAGATCTATGGTTTGACAGTGTGAGGAGGTGTCGGAAGCCCTGGTGTCAGCAGTTCTGTCCTCCCTCTGAGCGAGCCAACGACACCATTGCAGAGATTAAAGCAAGCCTGGAACGTATGGCGGAGGGGCTGCATCGCTTGTGAGCAGGAACGCGTTGGCGAACGGCCATCGTCGGGCGTTCCAGATAAGCCTTTTTAATTGCCACTTTCACGGCGGTCGGCTACATAACATGCTAGGTGTGCGTGTGCGTGCGTGTGTGTGTGTGACTTCAAGCTGCCATGAGCAGGCCCTAAGCCTGAGCCAGTAGCTTTTGTACTTGTTTACGTATCAGCAAGCTAAGTTGTCTTCATACCAGACTTTGAGGTGATGGCCTCATGCCTGAAGCTGGTAATGTTTTTTTATTGTATTTTATTCATTGTTTTTCTTTATTTCAAACTGGAGCGACCTTCTTTCCTCCACGTGGATATTATATATAAAAAAAATACATATATATTATTACGTCTGTGTAAGATCGCAGTCGTACAGGAGTGGTCCATCGATGAAAAGGTTTCTTCAGCCGTCATCTGTACTTCTTTGAAGGTGTCGGACGTTTCGCTTCTTATCCAAGAAGCTTCGTCAGCAAACTAAACACTTACCGGTAGTTTCGGCCCTATATATATATATATATATATATATATATATATATATATATATATATATATATATATATATATCCCTACTGTCCGGTGCCGGACTCTGCTATGGTCCCTACTCTCAGGTTGCTGCACTGATTGTTCCTATTGTCCTCACTAACGACTGGCCTGATTGCCCTTTTTGCTCTGGTATCACCTCATCAGCATTACTAATCCTATGTTGCCTAAGCAGGATGTTGTACGAACGATTCAAATTGAACCCTCCACCACCATATCGGTTTAGTGAAGGATTTAGCTGTTTTATGGAAATTGCTACCTATTATAGCAGAGTCCGGCACCGCCATGTCTGGACATTAGGGATATATATATATATATAGGGCTGAAACTACCAGTAAGACTTTAGTTTGCTGATGAGCATCTTGGATAAGAAGCGAAACGTCCGACACCTTCAAAGAAGTGCAGATGACGGCTGAAGAAACCTTTTCATCGATATACAGTAAAGTCTCGTTATATCGATATCGGATATATCGATAGTCCCGGTTATATCGATACAATTTCTATGCACGCACAGAGAAAATTACATGCAAACAGGGTCGGATATATCGATAGTCCCGGTTATATCGATATTTTTTCGGACTCCCTTGAATATCGATATAACGAGACTTTACTGTATTATTATTATTATTATTATTATTATTATTATTTTCATATAATATGTATAATACTGGATATATAATGTATATTATATACATAAATTTGAAACAAACACATTATATCCATGCAGAGGAAAGACAGTCGCTCCCCTCCAAGAATTGGTGACCCAGACGTGATATCGGACTGAGGTTTCAGTCAACAGATAGAACATCAAGCGTCCAGGAGATTGACAATGTAACAGGACAATTATTATTCAAATTGATCTTCTGTCTATTGGCTGAGATCAAGGAAAGAAATAGGTCTTGAATTGATATTCTAAAAAGATAACTTGTGGTTGTATGAACAGTGGAATGCTCAGTCTCGTTATATCAATATTCTCGGGAGTCGGAAAAAATATCAATATAACCGGACTATCGATATATCCGATCCTGCGGCATGTAAATTTTCTCCTTGCGTTCATAGAAATAATATCGTAATAAGCAGTACTATCGATATAACCGATATCGATATAACGAGACTTTACTGTATTTTATTTCTACAATCTTTCCCAAGAGAAAGTGTAGTGTTGAGGTCAGTATCGACTGCTGGGCAACAGATCCAGGCTGTGAATTCACAGGGAACACTCCCTCCCTAAATAATGACATTTCCCGCATTCACACGAACCGCAAACAAGACCGAAAAATTAAAATTAAAAAAAAAACAACACGGAAATGATGCTTACCAAGAAAGGCTGAAGGGGACACGGTTCCATTACTACGGGACACCATGACGCTGATCCCAGTTTCCACGAATGGGACGGAGAAATCGATGACCTCAGAACGCTCCTCATTGATCGTCAGAGATCCGACGGCCATGACGGCTTTCTTATAGACCACCTTGGGTGCACAGGGGTGGGACAAGGTAGCGGACAAATGAGAACGAAGGGAAACAGGCGAGCGGGGTTAAAGGGATGATGACAAATCCTATATCTCAAGTGACGGGTGAAATGTGAAGAATCAAAACGTGGGTCGCGTCTAAATAAAAATGTCAAGGATTTTGTTAGGGTGTGCGTAGGGAGTCAAAAGTGCCCTCTTACCTCTCCCACCATCCCATTCCAGACGTTGTTAATCTTCTTTCCGTGTTTGCCATTGGTTACTAGGTACAGGTCATAGGTGAACTTGACGTATTTGGCTATCTTCTTCAAAATGTCAATGCAGAAGCCTTTGCAGCACTTCTTAATGTATGTCCCTCCAGCCTCGGTTGTGTTGCTGCAGAAACACAAACACACAAACGACATGGACAAAATGATTAGATTGGATTAGATCAACCTTTATTAGTCTCGCAGTGGAAAGAAAGAAGTAGAAAAATTGCTGTAAAGGCAGCCACTCTTGCAGAACCATCTTTGTACTATGATGCGGTTCTAGATCAAAGAGGAGAGGATCAAAGCCTCATTTTCACCAGTGGATCAGGGACGTCAGGGTGGATTATGCATATCCGCTACAAGCTAACCGTTGAAAGCAAACACGCAGCTGTAGAATGCATTGACAAAAAGAGATCGTCTTACATCTCTTGTCACACGTAAATCCGCTCCAATTCCAAGCAGCGAAATGGGTGTAAATATCCGGCATATTGACCAATTAGAAAGCAGAGTGAATTCAAGTGACTTTGGTGGATGTTGAAAGTTGGAAATTTGCTCTTATACAAAGAAAAAAAAATAGTTTTTGAAGGATACTGCGATACCTCGGTTTACGAACCCCTTGGCTTACGAACTTTTCGGTTTACGATCGTTACATTTATGAAAATTTTACCTTGGCATACGGACTTTAATTATAATACAACAGCACATTTTTTATACATAAAATAATGTATATTTTTGTCGTAGTTTTAAGGCTTATTTAGTAGAAAATTATGTTTTATAGATCCTGGGAACGGATTATTCTCATTTTAATGGTTTCCTATGGGACATTAATTTTTGGGATACACACTTTTCGCCTTACACACTCTGTCTGGGAACCAATTAAGTTCGTAAGCCAAGGTATCACTGTATATGATGACTTTATAATAGCGCCGCATCGTCAAACCTTGCGCCATCTGTGAGCGCGCATACGCACGCAAACTCAACTTGATGCCACCTGGGACTCTCATTTAACTTTCAAATGTGTGCTAATTAGGACGACACAACCTTGTCTTTAAGTTTTACACCTTGAACTAAAAACTTGTAGAAGGATGAGAAGGAAAACAGCCCAAAACTTTTTACATTCGGCCGTGACTCAGCAGTTACCTTTGCAATCGCAACACTTTGGAGGATTTATGTTGTGTAGGGAAGAAACGAGGGAGTGAAAAGGGGAAAAACGCTCGCTAACTCTTGCTTCCGCTGCAAACTCAGTTGTTACAATCACTAGTTGTCAATGTGTCAAAAGTCATCTCAACCAAACGGGGGTTCAAAAGTGATACGAGGAACTATTTGGGAGTACAAACAAGATATTTTTTTTTCAATGTCTATTGGATTGGATTGAATGTACCTTTATTCGCCTCGAAGTGGAGAAATTTACATTTCACAGCAGCTAAGTCATGAAATGGAAGAGCAAAGGAAAGAAAGAAGTAGAAAAACTAAATACAGTCATAGTGGAATGTCATGGTGGAATGGGCACGTCTGCTACAAGCTAAATGTTGAAAGCAAACACGCAGCTGTAGAATCCATTGACAAAAAGAGATCGTCTCACATCTCTTGTCCCACGTAAATCCGCTTCAATTCCAAGCAGCGACAGCTCCAGATGACTTCATTTTGTGCAACCACTTGATGAAATAACACGGAGTATATCCAAAACACAGTTTTTCTCGTCTATAATAATAATAATAAAAATATAATACAATGTATTTATAAGCGCCTTTCAAAACTCTCAAGGTCACTTTACAGTAACGGGAGAATTTTTTCTGTGGGTGAGCAGCGGCAGTCACACGCGCCAGCGTCCACTCAACCCGGAAGTAACTCAAATAGATAGAAAGCTAGCTAGTTAGCTAATAGAGAGCTAGCCAGCGAGCTAGACCGCTAATAGATAAGATAGATAGCCAGACAACTAGACCGCTAATAGCTAGCTAATAGATAGCTAACAGATAACTAACAGATAGCAAGGTAGGTAGCTTGATAGCTCGCTTGGCTGTCATAATTTATGATGTGACAGGAACCCTAACCATGGATTATTTTCAAAGTTTACTCACTTTTAATGTAACGAACAATTTAATACCCCATAATCTTTGTTCCTTTTAAAATGTCCCATTGCACTGTTCGTAACAATAGAAGTCCAAGATTGCGCCAGGTTACGTTTTGTTGTTGTTTTGGCTTCAAGATGGCGCAGCGAGAGTGCCTGCCTTTACAGCAACTCCTGTATTTTTTTCTACTTCTTCCTTTCCTTTCCTCTTACTTTCATCACTTTGCTGCTGTGCAATGGAAATGTTTCCACTGCAAGACTAATAATGGCTTCTCCAATCCAATCCAATCCAATACGGCGCTAGCTAGCGACTGAAACGTCAGGGCAATGTGTTGTCACGGAAACGAGGACACGAACATCAACAGGTGCGGGAACAAAAGTTAACATCCCCAACTGTGATAGCTGCACTCGTGATCGCAGTTGGCACATTTTGACAACCGGTGGAGAACATGTGACGCTATGGAGGCTCTTTGTGACCAACTTGATATAGAACCACTAAAGGCCTTGAGGGGGTCTCCGGGGAGGGCGGCGTAGTGATGTGGATCTAAGTTGGTCTTAGGCCCAGCCTGGACGAGTAGATTGGTTTATTCTGCATGCATGGATGGTCCTCTGCCCCGCTGATCCCATCCCAACAACATCCCCTCTGACCGTCTACTCCCCCCACCGCCCCTCCAACCTCCGCATCCGTCCCTTCGTCCTCTAAATGGACGCCGCGGACGCTATGGGAGGCAGAAATCCACTGCGCTGTCTGAGTGGACATGTGGCAAAAAGAGAGTTTGTGTGTGTGTTTGTATGAGTAGTCTTGTGAGGACATTTTTTGACAAGTGAGGACGCTTTGGCCGGTCCTCACAAGTTTTTCATTCTAAAGGCTTCTAGAAGGTCTGTATATGCATCTGTTAAAGTTTCAGAGAGGTCCTCACAATTTCACCCAAAATGATTTTTTGGTGTGTGTTTTCATTTCACTTGGATACACACACTTTTTACCCACTATGTGTGTTTATGTGTGTGTGCGTGTATGACTAGTCTTGTGTGTGTGTGTGTGTGTGTGTGTGTGTGTGTGTGTGTGGTTCATGAGAGGAAAACGTTCATAGCAGCAAAATATAAAATGATATTTTTACTAAATTCACTACAGGGGTGAGGACTTTGAATGTACCCATTCAGAAACCTAACTCCTGCTGTTATTTCAGTTTAAAGTCCACTTTTTATTTATTTGTTTTGAAAGAAGTTGAAGTGGGAAATGGGGTGACATTTAGTCTTCAAATGTAACACTATAGTTCTTCTCGAAACCTATCAGCAACGGTGGTCCTCAGTCCTTATCTGGAGTTATCCGGACATCACAAAACCATTGAAACAGGAATTTGTGTGTGTGTGTGTGTGTGTGTGTGTGTGTCGCTCCTTGGAGATGCATTATTGTCCGCCCTACTTCACAGCGATTCCGGATGAAAATCTCTCTCTCGGCCTCTTCCCCGCGACTCCAGTACAACTTAATCAGCTGCGTTTGTGTGACTGTGTGCGCGTTCATGCGTGTATTCTCGTAGCTAATGTTGTGTACACAGTGATAGCTTCGAGTGTGTAGCGTACACACAATCGTCAGTTAGCCCATGCGTGTGTGTGTGTGTGTGTGTACTCGCTGGCAAGAACTAATAGTGCGGCGCCATCAAATATAAGCTTTGATTACGTATCATTCAAGCTGGCGCGTGCGCCACACAATCACTGTCACAGCGATATTGCGTAGCCTCCAAGAATGGAGTGGGGGCCATATTGTTTCGGGAAGATAGAAAATTGGAAAAAGAGAAAGTCAATTGCTGAGTTCAGCAGTGTGTGTGTGTGTGTGTGTGTGTGTGTGTGTGTGTGTGTGTGTGTGTGTGTGTGTGTGTGTGTGTGTGTGTGTGTGAGACAAGTTACCGCATTGATTATTCTCCTCTCATCCCAAGCAAACAACATCAGAATGTTTCCAGACCCGACATAATGACCATGCCAAAGGCAAATTAGGATTTTTTGGGTCTTTTTTTGTTTTTTGTTTTTAATTTTTAATTTTTTTGTTTGGCTGTTGACGATTAACTCATTCTATGCCATTCACAAATTTATTCAGGAATTGAAAATAAGACAGAGC
Organism: Hippocampus bargibanti; assembly: GCF_051943395.1. Taxonomy (NCBI): domain Eukaryota; kingdom Metazoa; phylum Chordata; class Actinopteri; order Syngnathiformes; family Syngnathidae; genus Hippocampus; species Hippocampus bargibanti. Next base: position 2,063,432 of record NC_142750.1, on the reverse strand, counting down.
GGCATTCACAATTTTTTTTCCCCCATGTTTGGGTGCCGATAGAGCACTGGTCAGACCTCTGGCAATTTGCTTCCACAAGGGGGCAGCATTTCCCTTGTTTCCATGTTAGCGCTTTGTTCCAGTTCCAGCTTTTGTTCAACCACTATATAAACCAATATGTATGCATCGTATTTCAAGCTCATATAACTTCCTCACCCAGATAATTTAGGAATTAACAACATATATTATATTAGATATATCATATATATGAGATAAAAATAATTAACAAAAATATATTTGAAAAAAAATATTTTTACATAATATACAGTGAGACCTCAATTTACAAACACTTTATCTTACAAACTTTTCGTCTTAAGAACCTCTAATTTATGAAAATTAAACCTTATAATAAGCACTATTTTCATAATACACACACACCCACCACGGCTGGCGGAGAGATCTTCGGCGGAAGCACACTACCGAACGGCGCTACTTTGCACACCCCCTCTCATTGAATGCACACGTCGATCGCCTACTTTTACTAATTTTACTATGATGGGACCGAAAAAAAACCCACAATGCAGTGTATTTCTTTCATTACAATACAATAGCACATTTATTATACATAGAATAAGGTATGTTGTGTGTAGTTTTAAGGCTTATTTAGTTCAAAACTATATTTTATGAAAACCCGGGAACGGATTATTCCCATTTTAATGGTTTCCTATGGGATTTTTTTTTTGAGATACACACTTTTCGCCTTACACACTCTGTCTGGGAACCAATTAAGTTCGTAAGTTGAGGTCTCACTGTACATGATACATCTAATATATATCATATAAAAATAATTTAAAAAGCGATGACCCCGACGTGATATCGCACTCTAATATGCTGCATTGAATGTTTATGTAGTCCTAAAAGTCAATCTTCTGTGGGTCCTGGAATTCAAGTGACAATGACAAAAACCCTGGCACTGGAGTGGACACATTTTTACACATCGTCTGGCAGTGAATGAGTGAAACACAACAGGAACAAGGACAGTTTGCTAATATTAGAAAAAAGTCATCCTTACTCTTTGATATGTTTCCGGCAGGGCACAGAGTTCCTCATGCAGGTACCGGTCAGTCTCTCGACATCCTCCACGATGACAAACGGCTTCTCCTCTAAGGTGACGATGGACAAGTGGTTGTCGTCAAGCTCAGCGTCTCCAAAGGAGTTGAAACGTGGCCATACTGGATACTTGAGTGTCAGGCTGCCATTGTCCAGTTTCCCCATCTGAGGGCGATGAAGGAGGGCAAGGATGCCAAGTGGCGTGAACAGGCATGAATGAGCTGTGTTCAACATTTACATTTTGGGGGTTGGAAAGGTCCATGTCAATCAATTTCAAGGACAACCGACGTCACTTTTTTGTTTCTTAACTGACATCAGAAAAACGTTTGATAGCATCTAAAATACCCAAAACACGCAGGATGATATTTTTAGTCAAATGAAAAACACCAGTAAAAATGACTTAAAGTGTCCAAAAACAACTTCAAAATGAAACCGGAAATGGCCTGTTTCAGAAGGTCCCGCCCCCGTGTTCGTGATGTCACGCCAGGACGTCTTGCCTTGCTCTAGAATCAAAACAATGGCTTCAGATTCGGAGAATATGCTTTCTTGTTACACATCCAGTTATGAATATGATTCAAATAGTTCTGAAGAGGAAAGCATACATGTTTGCAATCGATGAAAGAATTTATTTGTGCCATTTTGAGGCAACATTGGGGGGAAATCTCTCACCAAAAAAAGAGGCACAAAATGGCCACCTCAGTTTCCACAGGCTGATAAATTCCTTATATGGCGCTTGGACGCCCTCTTCTGGCGGCTTTTGGGTGCAACACGAGGTCCCCAGACCAAAACAAGTACAGCAAAATACATTGACGTGATGGAAGGACCGCTACAATGCGTCAGGGGCGGTCCTTTAGTGACGTCACGTACGGACTCGTCACCAACTCAAAAACAAGACTTCCTGAATATTCAGTGCGAGTCTTAAAACGTAAAATATAGCGATATGCGGTGGAATCTTTGTAAAATACGCTCAGTAGAAGTCCTTTGAAGCCATTTTACAATTTATGGACACAACTTGTTCGGAGACGTCGGTTGTCCTTAATAATATCCGTCGGGGGGGGGGGGGGGGGGGGGGGGGGGGGGGGGAATTTCCTTTTCTAAAGAAATAAACCCTTGCTGTCTTCAACATTGAAAATCCGCATTTGTGCGTGTGTGTGTGTGTGTGTGTGTGTGCGTGTGTGTGTGTGTGGACATATGCGGGGAGGCTTTTGCGCATTTGTCTCTGCGGTGATTTTCCAAGCACAAATCCCATGCTGTCTGAAATAATTATTTCGCAAACAGCAGCAGTTCCTTAAGCAATTTACACACTTCAATAAACTCGGTAGGAATGAGACATAAAATGCTGTCTTTAATCAGTGAGCACTGTTTGCTCAATGAAATGTGATGAACTGAAATCGCCATTTCATAACCAATAACAACAAAATAAAGAAGAAGAAAAATGCAGCGCGCTAATCTTGCTCCGCAAAGGGGAATCATGTCGTAATTTATTTATTCATTCATTCATTTATTTATTTATTTTATTTAGTTATTTATTTATTTAATTAGTTATTCTTTTACCTTTTTTATATAAAATAAAAGTTATTTTATTTTAATAATTTAAAATAACTTGTGACGTCACTTCCGGTATCGTCATCAACTCGAAAAGAAGACTTCCTGAATATTCAGCGCGAGTTTTAAAAGGTCAAATATAGCGATATGCGGTGGAATCTTTGTAAAATACGCTCAGTAGAAGTAATTTGAAGTGATTTTACAAATTATGGACGCAACTTGTCCGGAGGTGTCGGTTGTCCTTTAAGCTAAGAAGAAAAAGCGGGAAGGAACAACTATGGAAGAAGACAGACAGGTAAGAAAATGAAGGCGACCAAAAAGTAGGACCAAATGAGCGATTTTAACGTTTAAGGCAGGCAAAGAAGCCGTCGCTCATTGGGATTCAGATGCATGGCGGCCATTTAAAGTCCATTACGGTTGGCCGGAAGACTTTGCGATTTACAGCGACCATTCATTTCGGGACGCCGGCTCAACGACAAATGAGCTCGTCGCTCAGCTAAAAAAAGGAGTGACTCCATAACACAAATGTAACCTATCTGGCTATCTAGCTGACTGGCTGTTAACTATCTATAAGATAGCTAGCTAGCTATTAGCTATCTGGTTATCTAACTGGCTATCAATTAGCTATCTAACTGGCTATTAGCCGGCTATCTATTAGCTATCTATCTAGCTGGCTAGCTGTTAGCTATCTAGCTGGCTGTCTATTAGCTATCTAACTGGCTATTAGCCAGCCATATATTACATATCTGGCTATCTAGCTAGCTAGCTATTATAATAAGCTATCTGGATGGCTATCTACTGGCTAGCTAGCTATCAATTAGCTGGCTATCTATATATTAGCTATCTGGCTATATAACTGCCTATCTATTAGCTATCTAACTTGCTATTAGCCGGCTATCTATTAGCTATCTGGCTGCCTAGCTGTTAGCTATCTAGCTGGCTGTCTATTAGCTATTAGGCTATCTAGCTGGCTATTATCAAGCTGGCTAGCTTTCTATCTAGTTGAGTTATTCCGGGTTGCGTGAACGCTGGCACGTGTGGCTGCCGCTGCTCACCCACTGAAAAAACCGATCCTGTGACTGTAAAGTGACCTTGAGAGTTTTGAAAGGCGCTTTGAAATGAAATGTATTATTATTAAATGTAGCATTGTAAAAGAAAAAGTTCCTTGGCGTTTGTGACGTTTGGATTTCTCTTGTCAATCAAACGGGGGATGCCGGGATGCCTTTTTCCTTGGCGTTTCTCAAGTTGGCGAGAGTTGATGGCATCTGCTCATACAAGAAACAAACAGTATTGATGAAGAGAAACAATAAAAAGTGAAACATGACGTCCGACAACATGCTCGAGCCTCAAAATGGCCGCCGCCCGACGACAACAACAAAACGGTCTTTGAAATCATTTAAAGTGACAATGGCGGAAGCGAAAAATATCGAATCAAAGTAAATGACCCAAAAATGTACACATGAAGTTGAACGTGTAAAATAAACAAAACGCAGTTCCTACCTTTTCCCACTCTCGCTCTTTGTTGAGGACAATGACCACCAGCTTTGGATGTTCTTGATATCCATCGTCCGTGAAAGACAAATCTCTGCCTTCCCACGTCACATTCATCATGTACCTGACACAGGAAGGGGGGGGAGGAACGATTTTTAACATACAAGTATACAGCTAGCTACAGATACAGTGTGCTAGCTCTGGCCAGTATGCGAAGGTGTTGGATGTTTCGCTTCTTATCCAAGAGGCTTCGTCAGCGAACTGTTTTATTTGTTTTGCTGGTAGTTTTGGCCCTATATATATCCCAACTGTCCAGACGTGGCGCTGCCAGACTCTGCTATGATTGGTCCCTGCTCTCAGGTTGGGGGGAGCAGAGGACTACTCCCTGCGACTACACTGATTACTTCTATTGTACTGACTGATTACTTCTATTGTCCTGCCTGAGTATGAGCTCTACGACTGGCCTAATTGCGCCATTTGCTCTGGTATCACCTCATCAGCATAACTAAGCATATGTTGCCTAAGAAGTCAGTTGTAGGAACGATCCAAATTGAACCTCTCCCCACCATGGCAATTTAGTGAAAGGTTTTGCTGAAAATAGGTTCTTTTACTCCCCTTTCGAACCATCTATTTTCTTTTGCTAACATTTTAACCTCCTTGTTGTCAAATGAGTGGTTGCTAGCTTTAAAAAACGCATTTTAGTTAGCTGACGAAGCCTCTTGGATAAGATGCGAAATGTCCATCACCTTCAAAGAAGTAGAGATGACGGCTGAAGAAACCTTCTTATCGATTACCTGTTTATTCAAACTTTGGGATGGCTGGCCCACCACCCCTTCTTGCCCCATCTCATCCATTTTCAATGCAATGCACCTCTTCATTCTGATTCTACCATTTTCAACCTTGCTATCTCCGTATTCATTTGATATGAAAAATGGAGGTGGGGGGGGGGGGATTAGCGGGAGTGGTGGCAGAGGTGAGCACACAGCGCAAAAGGGTCACCCGTCATTATGAAGAGGGCAAAAGGTGAACGGAATGAGAAGAAAGGGAAGAAGAAGAAGAAGCAAAGCCTCAACTGAATTTGGGATAAAAATATCCTGGGCGTTATTATTGTGTCCTCCTTTTCTCCACTTTTGGAGTGAAAGAGGTTGAGGATGGGGGGTGCACTGCGCTAGAGTTAACCAGCATTATGTGCGCAGTGCGGTAGAGGGGAGCGCGTGTCTTACGATCGTGGAGCTATTTAAAAAATAAAATGTGGTTTTTTTTACGTCTACTTATTCTTCAATAGAATATTGCATCATTCGGTGTGTTGGAAATAAGTGAAAAATCAAAAATCAAAGTCAGCTTTGGATTGGATTGGATTGGATATGCCTTTATTAGTCTCACAGTGGAGAAATTTACATTTCACAGCAGCAAAGTGATGAAAGGAATGAAAGTAGAAAAACGAAATACATGAGCTGCTGGAAAGGCAGCCACTCTCGCGGCGCCGTCTTGAAGTCAAAAGAACAAACTGTCAAACTGTCAAATATGCTAATATGCATGACATACAGCACAGATGAAATTACTGTCCTCTTGAACCCAGCGTGCAAGGCACTTAGAATGACTTTATCAAACATAATAAACACGAAAACGCCAATTTACCGGGAGAGAGCTCCACTGATAGCTTCTATTGTTCCTGACTGACGACTGGCCTGATTGCCCACTTTGCCCTGGTATCACCTCATCAGCATGACTAATCCTATGTTGCCTAAGAAGTCTCTTGTACGAACGATCCAAATTGAACCTCATCCCACCATGGCGATTTAGTGAAGGATTTTGCTGTTTTATGAAAATAGCTTTTTTTACTCCCCTTTCAAACCATCTGTTTTCTTTCGCTAAGATTTTAACCTCATTGTCGTCAAATGTGTGCTGGGCAATCAGGCTAGTCGTCAGTCAGGACAATAGAAGGTATCAGTGGAGCCGCAGGGATTAGTCCTCTGCTCCCCCAACCTATCATAGCAGAGTCCGGCACCACCATGTCTGGACAGTAGGGATATATATATATATATATATATATATATATATATATATATATATATATATATATAAATATATATACAGTAAAGTCTCGTTATATCGATATCGGATATATCGATAGTCCCGGTTATATCGATACTATTTCTATGCACGGACGGAGAAAATTACATGCAGGGTCGGATATATCGATAGTCCCGGTTATATCGATATTTTTTCGGACTCCCTTGAATATCGATATAACGAGACGTATATATATATATATATATATATATATATATATATATATATATATATACAGTAAAGTCTCGGTATATCGACTACTTTACTGTATATATATATATATATATATATATACAGTAAAGTGTCGTTATATCGATATTCAAGAGAGTCCGAAAAATATCGATATAACCGGGACTATCGATATATCCGACCCTGTTTGCATGTAATTTTCTCCGTGCGTGCATAGAAATAGTATCGATATAACCGGGACTATCGATATATCCGATATCGATATAACGAGACTTTACTGTATATATATATATATATATATATATATATATATATATATATATATATATATATATATATATATATATATATCAGTAAGACTTTAGTTTGCTGACGAAGCTTCTTGGATAAGAAGCGAAACGTCCGCCACCTTCAAAGAAGTACAGGTGACGGCTGAAGAAACCTTTTCATCGATGGACCATTCCTGTACGTCTGAGAGCATACACAGACGAAAAAAACATCTTTGTAAAATTGCACTTATTTTCAGTTCAAAGCCAAAGTGCCTGCTTTCCCTTTTTTGTAACGAACCAGCGCCTCCTCCAGCGCAGACGCATGCCCGCTGTGCATGATTTATCGACTTGAGAGGCACTCACATCACCCCCCCGCCATCGCCGCCCCTCCCCCACCCAGTTCATCGTCTCTGGCGGCATTACCCGCAGGCTAAGTGACAATAAAATCACTGCGGCACATCCCGGGATGACAACAATTTACTTTTGAGGAATCATCCATCGCATCATTCGCGTGGAAGCCATTTATGATTCCGTAACTTCTCGCCAGCCGGGCCTTAATTAGAAAGGCTCATCATTTATTCAAAAGTGTGGCATTGATGCAATTATTATGATCTTGGTTATGTTGTTTGTTATTCTTTTGTCGTCAATAGCCTGCAACGGCATTTTTTTTTTATTTACAGTGATACCTTGGATTACGAACTCAATTGGTGCGCAGACAGAGTGTGTAAGGCGAAAAGTGTGTATCCCAAAAAATATTTTCCATAGGAAAACATTAAAATGAGAATAATCCGTTCCCAGGTCCCCCATAAAACATAATTTTCGGCTTTCTAATTTTCTAAGCCTTAAAACTACACAGAATATACTTTATTCTACGTATAATAAATGTGCTATGGTATTATAATTAAATAAATAATCTGTACCGTATAATAAAGTCATTTTATTTACCTTTGTGATGGCCGTTGATGGCTTGATGGAATGGAGTAGCCGGTTTCATCAGCATTAAACACTTGATGAGGAACGTAGCCTTCTTCTTTCACCATCTTGAGGAATGATCCCTTGTAGGTGCTTTCTCTGCCATAATTTTATCTAGTTCCTCATCAATTGTGTTCTGTTTGGCTGGGTTGATAGCTTTTTGCATCAAGCGTACAGATGGCTTTTGCTTGTTATTTGTGGAGCCGGATTGATGAGAATTTTAACCTTGCAGTCTACACTCTGCCTTTGAACTATCAAAGTTGAAACGAGTCCAAATTTCACTGTTTTCTATCCATTTTGTCACTCTCTCTCTCTGTCGTCTGCCTGTCTCTTTAACGTTTAAACCACCTCCTCTCACTGCTGCGTTCTTGACCAATCACGTTGCTTTAACCGAAAACTGGGGACGGGGAATAGAGGACAAAAAAATGTCGGGTGCCATTTTCTTGTTCGGAGAAAAGGTAAAATTTTCATAAATTTAACGTTCGTAAACCGAAAAGTTGGTAAGCCATAGGGTTCGGGAACCGAGGTATCACTGTCATGCGGACATCCGAGTTCCCGTAAATCCCAGCCGGCTGACTTCATTCCACATCCCCTGCTCAGCTGCCTCAGGTTGTTTCGCAGGTGATGAGGGGCCACAGATGGCTCTGTGCGGTTCAGGGAACTCAACCAATGATCCCCCCCCACTCCCCCAGTGGCCCAGGAATTGAGAAGCACGATTGGTCAAGCCGAGGTCAGTCAGCCCCCGCGGGCCATTAAAAGTTGTCAAAATGGCCGATGGGAGACGTAAAGGGGAAAAGGTTAACATTTACACACACTGAGGCGGACACGCGGTCAATTTTCGATCACCGAGGCCACGCGATTGGTCAAGAACGCAGCAGTAAATAAAATAAGTTTTATTTTATATAAAAAAATTAATTATAAATAAATAAATAAATAAACACCCACAAATAAACAAATAACTAAATACAGAAATAAATACCCCCCCAAATAAATAAGTAAACAAGTCAGCAAATAAATAAATAAACAGACTCAAAAATAAATAAATAAATAAGGAAGTAAACGTATAAACTAAAATAACCACACCCACAAATCAATCAATCAATCAATCAATCAATCAATACGTGCCAGTCTCATATATCCCTATATAAAAATGCTTTTTAAAAATCAGCCATTTTTTTTTCACTACCCCCCCCAAAAAAAAAAAAAATATATATATATATATATATATATATATATATATTAAATAAATAAATACAACCAAAAACAAAAACATATACAGTAAAGTCTTGTTATATCGATATCGGATATATCGATAGTCCCGGTTATATCGATACTATTTCTATGCACGCACGGAGAAAATTACATGCAAACAGGGTCGGATATATCGATAGTCCCGGTTATATCGATATTTTTTCGGACTCCCTTGAAAATCAATATAACGAGACTTTACTATATATATATATATATATATATATATATATATATATATATATATATATATATATATATATATATATATATTATTATTATTATTTTTTTTTTTTTTTTTGACGCGGCCATCTACACGGTAAAAAACGCCTTTGGGCTGGACTTACTTGTGTAGCGCGCTCGGCGGAAGCTTGCTGGTCTTTTCCATGGGGCCGTAGCAAGACGTCCGAGCTTCGGGGATATCTCCGTACTCCTCCAACATGGCCGCCGCCGCCGACGTGACGATCCCCAAACCGTCGCGCACGCGCGCCTCTAACGGGTAATCCCAGTCGTCGTAGGAGACGGAAATCATCCCCGACGGGAACTCCTCGGGTGTTATTTCCGGGTTGCCGGTGGTCAGCGAGGGTACGATCCAGATGTAGCCGAATCCCGTCAGGCCTAGAGAACGAGCCTCCTCCAGGATGTAGACCGCCTCGTCTTTGGAGCAGTAGAGCAGGACCACCGGCGACTGGACCTTCTTCAGCATGATCTGAGAGCGGCTGTCTTCCTCCACGGCATCCAGAGTGATGATATTTTGCAGGTCCCAACCCACAAAACTGCACAGGATGGAAGCCAGGGTTAGATGCATTCAATCAAATGATTTTCAGGATTTTTTTTTTTTTTTACTGGATAGTCACATCCACAAATAAATAAGTAAATAACTAAGTAAATAGATGAATAAATAAACAAATAAATAAATAAATAATAAACCCAAAAACAAATAAAAAAATAAATAAATGCACCCAAAAATAAAAGAATGAATGAATGAATAAATAAATAAATAAATAAATAAATAAATAACCACACCCAAAAATAAATAAGTAATTACGTAAGTAAATAAAAAACACACCCAGAAATAAATAATAAAATAAAAAAATAAATAAAAAAACCCACCCACAAATAAATAAAGAAATAAGTAAATACATAAAAATAAATAAACACACCACAAATAAATACGTAAATAAATAAACACACCCACAAATAAAAAAGAAAATAAATAAACAAATAAATAACCACATCCACAAATAAATAAATAAATAAATAAGCACATCTGCGAATAAATGAGAAAATAAATAAATAAATAAATAAATAATAAATAATCACACCCACAAATAAATAAGTAAATAAGTAAGTAAATAAGTAAGTGAGTAAGTAAGTAAGTAAATACACACACCCGCAAATAAGTAAGAAAATAAATAAATGAGTGATGCTATTTTGCAGGTCGCAGCCCACAAAACTGTACAGGATGGAAGCCAAGGTTAGATTCATTCAATCAAATGCTTTTTATGAATTTTTATTTTTTCAAACTGGATCGTCACTTTCATCCATGAGATAGCTGCACGTGTGATACAAATAATATAAAGATGTTTGTTTGTTTTTGTTTAGGGTGAAAGGTTAGAAAGCTCCAGGAAATTTGAAACCATCCAAGAACCCCCCCCCCTCATTTGCATAATAGTGATTCAGTCGAAATTACGTTTTCGCTTGCAACCCGTCTTGCTCAAAGGAAGGTACACGGATCAGATAACATCCCTTTTATAATCCATCTCTCTAGAAACTTATCTGAAGTGAGAGGTAACAAGTGCGCCATAAAAAAGTCTCACCAGATAACAGTGATAAGATCATCCATCTTTCTTATCTAATGTCTGATCTTTTTTCCTTCCAAACCCCCCGTGCTCAAATTGTCCAAAATGATAATATTAATCAGATCCGATTCCACAAAGGGGAATTGCATCAACGTTCGACTGTAAAGGGCGCTTTTGCTGTCATTAACTCATTCACTGCCAGACGATGTCCACTGCAATGTCAATTTCTCCACAATGAGAAAAATAAAGGCTCATGTAATTGTATTTTATTTTATTTCATACAAGTTAATTTAAATTAATTAATTAGTTATTATTTTAGTTCGTATTAATGTATGTTATGTTATTAATGTTAGTTATTATGTGTGTAATTATGTATTTATTTTATATGTATTGTATTTATTTTGTATGTATTTATTTATGTTGTATTCATTTATTCATTCATGTATTTATTTATTTATGTATTTTATATGTATTCATTCATTCATTCATTCATTCATTTATTCATGTATTTATGTATTTATTTATTTCTATGTATGTATTTGTGTATTTATTTATTTACTTAATTATTTATGTATTTCTTTCTGTACTTATGTATGTATTATGTGTGCATTTATGTATAATGTATATCTGTATTGATGTATTTACCTGTTGTCGACGGTGGTTTTGAGAATGTCGATGAACTCCTGGTAACCGGGGTACTTTGACGTAACGATGGAAAAGATGTGCCAGTCGTACTCCTCCATGATGTTGAGCATCAGCAGAGCCTCCTGCTGGATGGAAGCACCAAACTGGAAGAATGTTGACTTGACGTCCTAAAAAAACAGGAGAACAAAAACAAACAAACAAGAACATTCAAGTGTCATTCTTAAATGAGATTGGACTATTTGTTGGCGTTTGGCATTCATTCGAATGGCGTCGAAATGCAGCCTCGTATCAAAGATATCATCAAGAATATCCCACGGCGAAAAGAATTGATGCATATTTGATGTGACAGCTGAAGGAAAAGTCACATGGGCTGGAAAAAAAAACTTTGGGGGAGACATCCTTGACTTGACACTCAAACATGCAGCAGAAAGAAAATAGATGGTTTGAAAGGGGAGTAAAAGAAGCTATTTTCATAAAACAGCAAAACCCTTCACTAAATCGCCATGGTGGGGTGCGGTTCAATTTGGATCGTTCGTACAATAGACTGCTTAGGAAACATAGGCTTATTTCTCTAGTTGCTCATGAGGTGATACCAGGGCAAATTGGGCAATCAGGCCAGTCGTCAGTCAGGACAATAGAAGTAATTAGTGGAGCCGCAGGGATTAGTCCTCTGTTCCCCCCAACCTGAGAGCAGGGACCAATCATAGCAAAGTCCGGCACCGCCACATCTGGACAGTAGATATATATATATATATATATATATAGGGCCAAAACTACCAATAAGACTTTAGTTTGCTAATGAAGGTTCTTGGATAAGAAGCGAAACATCCGACACCTTCAAAGAAGTACAGATGACGGCTGAAGAAACCTTTTCATCGATGGACCACTCGTGTCCGACTGAGAGCTTACACAGACTCTGTTCATTTGTATTCATTAACTCATTCACTGCCATGCACAATTACATGCACAGCTAGATAGATAGCCAACTAGATAGCCAGCTAGTTAGCTAATAGATAGCTTGCAAGATAGCTAGCTAGATAGTTGGTGAATAGATAGCCAGCTAGTTAGCTTGATAGCTAATAGACAGCAAATAACTAGCTAGCTAGATAGTTGGTGAATAGATAGCCAGCTAGTTAGCTAGATAGCTAATAGACAGCAAATAGCTAGCTAGCTAGACAGCTAGCTAGATAGCCACCCAAATACCTGAAGCCAGTAAACAATGAACACTTTGAATAGAAAAACAAAAAATCCTTTGAAATGACTGCATCCAATTTGTCAGCTGGTGATCTTTTGTTGACAAAACAATAACATGACATTATTTTTTTTAATTCAAATTTTAAGATGTATTTACCGTAATGTTCGGTGTATAAGGCGCACCCCCAAAATGAATGGTGTATTTTCATTTTATGTCACGAATTCCATCATTCACCCAAATATCCCAAATCCACGTAAACGCCACCTAACCAATCCAAGTAAACCCCCCCATGCTAAGTCACAGTTAGCCCGACGCGGCTGAAAAGTGTGAGAGTGTCGAATAGCGCTGTGACGAAAACGGGAAGTGACACGTATTACGGCGTGACCTCCTTGCTGTGCCATCCTGCACCGCCATTGCTTCACTTTCTACGCCAATGGAGCGTACAAGCATGCGCATGTTAGGCTAGAAAAAAAAAAAGATAAAAACGAATATTAATGTAGGGGGAGCAAAAAAAAGCACAATTAAGTCAGATTTTCAATTCTCAAATAAATTCGGAAATGGCAGTGAATGAGTTAAGTACCGTATTTTCCGGTGTATAAGGCGCACCCAAAAGCCTTGATTTTCTTCAAGCCAGTGAATAGATAGATAGATAGATAGATAGATAGATAGATAGATAGATAGATAGATAGATAGATAGATAGATAGATAGATAGATAGATAGATAGATAGATAGAAAATATAGACTAAGAAATAGATGCAGTGCTTTGAGCGTTATTCAAAATTTGTAGAAGTGCTACAAAAAAAAGAAGCTATCTAGCTAGCAAGCGAGCTAGATAGCCAGGTAGCTAATAGATAGTCAGCTAGATAGCCGACCAGGGAGCTAGATAGCAAATAGATAGCTAGCGAGATAGCTAGCTACATAGCTGGATAGCTAGATAAGCGCTTTGTTACAGCTTCAGCTGTTGTTAAAGCGCCATATAAATCAATATGTATTGTATTTTGTACAGCCGCCCCCATTTCAAGCTCAGATAACTCCAGACCCATATAATTTAGGAATTAACTCTTGTAGTATAGTGTCACGATTATATGAACAACAACTCGGACTTTTTTTTTTGCCCCACTGTCGTCATACGTTGCGGATCTGGAATCAGACAGGAGTTATAAATAACCGTTCTCGGACTGCTAAACGCGTCAAGCGTGGACGCAAATGCAAAATGGACTCCCGCACGCACCAACAGGAGTTTTTGCAGGTTTGTATGCCACACACTTAACCCACGCCCCCACCGCCCCTTCCGTCGCTAAAGACCAAAGGACCCCGTAGATACTTTTCGGATCAAGTCAAGGGGATTTCTTTTGTTGTCCAGCTGCGCAGGTGGCATGAAACAGCGTGCCGCATTCCAAATCCAAAAGCGATCACTGGAGGAGAGGCTCAGTGAGGTCACCAAATCAAGAAAATCCACTGTAGCGCGTTGCTAAATATAACCGGACAGGGCTAAAAATAGCCGCGGCAAAATAATAGAGATGGAAATTTCTGTGGAGGGTGACATGGGGGGGGGGGGGACTAAAATAACACATGGTCAATAATCAGAGTCCTCACAGATGACATTTAAAGGACAGTTTAAAGGACAACCGACACTTTTTTGTTGTTTCCGAACTGACATCAGAAAAACGTTTTATAGCTTCTAAAATAGTCAAATGCAAAACACCAATAAAATGACTTAAAGTGTCCCAAAACTGCCACAAAATGAGCTTGAAACTGGGGTAGATTCAGAAAGTCCAACCCCCTTGTCAGTGACGTCACGCCAGGATACACCTTCACAAACTGCCGTGCTCCAGAATCAAAACAATGGCTTTAAAGAGTTCAGATTCGGAGAAGATGCTTTCTTGTTACTCAACCAGTTATTAATATGATTCAAATAGTTCTGAAGAGGAAAGCATAAATGTTTGCAATCCATTAAAGAAGTCCTTCCGTATCAATTCCAGCCGTCTGGACTCCAATGTAGCGTCCAAAAAAATGCACAAGCTAGGTTGGAAATGGGCTGATTTGTCCGCTGGGAATTTGTGTAAGTTGACACCTTCTTTATGCGTGTTACCACAATTGGCTGCGACACGCAACGATTCACCATCGCGTTATTTATGTAGTTTTCCTTCTCATTTCGCCATCAACACGGTGTTTTCAGACGAAAAAAAAGGACCCAAAATGCATTGTGTGTCGCTTTCTCGGTCAGGGGCGTTCCTTACGTGACGTCACTACGGGCATCGTCATCAACTCGAAAACAAGACTTCCTGAATATTCAGCGTGAGTCTTAAAAGGTAAAATATAGCTATATGCGGTGGAACCTTTGTAAAAGACACTCAGTAGAAGTCATTTGCAGTGATTTTACAAATTATGGACATAACTTGTCCGGAGGCGTCGGTTGTCCTTTAAGTCCAGATACTTAATAATAATAATACATTATATTTTAAGCGCCTTTCAAAGCTCTCAAGGACACTTTACAGTCACAGACAAGCATAGGTACTATAATAAATAAAATACAATCACAAAATAGCTACATTATTCTAAACACCCACAATATTCCACAAAGAGATATTCATAAGACTAGATTAGATAAACCTTTATTCGTCTCATAATAGAGAAATTGACTTTTCACAGCAGCGAAAAATAAAATACTGGAGCTGCTGTAAAGGCAGCCACTCACGCGGCGCCATCATAAAATTTTGGATATAAAAACGTTTCTATCCACCAAGTGTGCCATCGCAGTTGTCCGCCAAAACACACCAGGATGCAAGAATGAGACAAACGTAAATTAAAACCGTTCTGGTTCTTCGAATGTCCGAAAAAAGGTTATCACTTCATCTCCACCGATGAAAGAAATTCTTTTTTTGTGCTGAGTTTTCACATCTGGTTAACACAAAAATTGAATTCGAACTCCATTTGGAGAGCAAACAAACAACAATGCGGTGGCCATTTTGACTGTTCCATGAACTTGAACTGTCCCCGCCCGTACCTCCAGCATGCTTATAAAACCCGACATGTGATGTCAGTGTTGAGTATTTTTCGCAGTGAATTTATTTCCATGGCTGAATCACACTCACATAGGAAGAAACTCACTTCAAGTGTGCGCCATAGGGGGGGGGGGGTGTATATTGCTATGTGTGTGTGTGTGTGTTTGTATTATTGCTGCGGTTTCTCTGTCAGGACTTTTTAACAAGCAGCCAAACCCCCCACGGGGGAAACACTGACAAAATAACATCATCCCTCTCTAACCCCCCCGTCGAACTTCGTCTTTGCGCTTGCCGTGCTTTCCCACTCTCATAAGTCCGATATTTTCTTGCCAGTTATCTTCCTTTAGTTTTGTTAACTTATTGTCCGGGAGGACTATTTTTTTTTTTTTTGGGGGGGGGGGGGGTGACCCATGTCCCACCCTTCCCTTGGTGCCCACCATGCACTCTCATTAGCGTTTATTAGTGTCGCAGTGGAGAAATTTCACAGCAGCAAAGTGATGAAAGTAAGAGAAAAAGGAAAGGAAGAAGTAGAAAAAAACAATAAAGTAAAGACAGCTACTCTAGCGGCGCTATTTTGAAGTCAAAACATCAACAAATATATAAAAACCTAGCTAGCTAGCTAGGTAATAGTTAGCTAACACAGTAGATAGCTAGCTAGGCAGCTAGACTGCTGATAGATACCTAGCTAGTCAGCTATACCGCTAATAGCTAGCTAATAGATAACTAACAGGTAGCAAATAGGTAGCTTGATAGCTAGCTCGACTGTCATAATTTATGATGTAACAAGAACCCTAACCACGAATTGTTCCACATACGCATGGGCGCTCCGCGCTGATGCTACTTTCTTCTCATGGCGGGCTCCTCAAGCCACGCAGGATGAGTTTAAGACATGAAATGCAAGCTAGCCCCTTCCGTGACCCCGAACGGGATAAACCGAGGATGGATGGATGGACGGACGGACGGATGGTCAGACGGACGGACGGATGACTGTATCGTCCGTCATTCCCTGGTCATCATTACCAAAGCTGTCAGGTTGCCAGCGGCGGCAACCAGCGTCATAATTATTCTCTTGATCTGGGATGTCTTTGGCGCTCTCGCTCTCCTAATCTCATCCTGCAGCATGGCCTCCTTTGGCTTGCCGCTTCTTTCTTCGCTTCTTGTCCTACTTTCCTTTTTTTTTTTTTGCTTTTTTTTTTGCTTTGTACCCAATTATCAATTCCCAGCTCCTGACTAGCATTCTCTGTTGAATTTTTCTCCCCCAACCCCGCTTCATCTTTTTGGTACGCATTCAAAAGAATATAAAGGCGGAGACGTAAGAGAGATGAGCAAAATGCAACCTTTCTGTTAGCTCATTAGCTGCCAACAGTGATACCTCGATTTACGAACCCCTTGGCTTATGAACTTTTCGGTTTACAAACGTTAAATGTATGAAAATTTTACCTTGGCATACGAACTATTTTTCGGGATACACACGGAGCGCCACAATGAGTGATGTGTCGTTCGAGTACAATGGCAGCCGACTGTTTTTGTCCTCTATTCTTCTATTCCTCAGTCTTCGGTTGAACCCACGTGATTGGTCAAGAACGCAGCAGTGAGAGGGGGGGGTTAAACATTAAAGAGACAGGCGGACGATAGCGAGAGACTGAGAAAATGGATAGAAAACAGTGAAATTTGGACTCGTTTCAACTTTGATAGTTCAAAAGCATAGTGTAGACCGCAAGGTTAAAATATCCCATCAATCAGGCTCCACAAACCGCACAAGCCATCTGGACGCTTGATGCAAAAAGCTATCAACCCAGCTAAACAGAACACAATTGATGAGGAACAAGGTAAAATTATGGCAGAGAAAGCACCTACAAGGCATCATTCCTCAAGATGGTGAAAGAAGAAGGCTACGTTCCTCATCAAGTGTTTAATGCTGATGAAACCGGCCACTCCATTCCATCAAGCCATCAATAAAACCACTTTATTATACAGTACACTTTATTTCTTTCATTATAATACCATAGCACATTTACAGTAAAGTCTCGTTATATCGATATTCAAGGGAGTCCGAAAAAATATCGATATAACCGGGACTATCGATATATCCGACCCTGTTTCCATGTAATTTTCTCCGTGCGTGCATAGAAATAGTATCGATATAACCGGGTCTATCGATATATCCGATATCGATATAACGAGACTTTACTGTATTATACATAAAATAAGGCAGCCACTCTCGCGGCGGCATCTTGAAGTAAAAAAAAAACCTAAATAAACAATATGACAAAATAAAGACACAAAGAGTCAATCATTCCTCAGCACTTGCTGTACCCTCTTTGTGACATGAAGCAGTTCTAGATAAAATGAAGCATAACGCAAGGAGCCGGCAGAACGAACGCCACCGCGGCAAGGACGTCCGCCATGACGGAGAACGCCGTCAAAGTGGAAACGGTCACAAGAGTCAACAAGCAAGTGTGACGGAAGAAGACAAATGAGTCAGCGATGACGCCGGTCGGAGGCAAACAAACATCTCGGAGTCGTCCTCGCACAGCCTCGCCCGAGGACGGAGGACGGTAATAATATCTGACTTGAGTCGTGATTGGACACGAGCATCTGCGGTTCTTTTCCGCAGAGAGGCGGCGACTCAACTGGGTCAAAAACACATTTGGACAGCCAGGTTTGATTAACGCAACCTCTTTGGTGGGCCGCCCACCAGAACATTTGTGCAATGGAGCTGACAAACCACAACGAGTCTCCTCCATTTTGTTCTTGAACACTGCCAGATGATGTGCAAAAAAAAATGTGCCCATTCCAGTGCCAGGGTTTTTGTCATTGTCACTCAAATTCCAGGACCCGCAGAATATTGAGTTTTTGGACTACATAAACATTCAGTGCAGCGGAAGAATCACCTTCGAATCTCTTGTTTCAATAGAAACAAATAGTTAATTCCCAAGTTATATGGGTCTGGAGTTATATGAGCTTGAAATGAAGGCAGGCCTCAGTCCGATATCACGACGGGGTCACCAATTGTTGGAGGAGAGTGACTTTATCGGCACCCAAACAGTTCCAGGGTTTTTTTTTTTTGTCTCCTGATACACTTGACTTCCTGGTTTGAACCTTCGGCATTCTGTTCCACGTCAAGTAAACATCTTGAAGGCTATCTTTCATCATAAAAAAAAGTTAATTCCTAAATTATATGGATCGGGAGTTATCTGAGCTTGAAATGGGGACGGCTGTACAAAATACAATACAATACAATACATACATATTAATTTACAGTAAAGTCTCGTTATATCGATATTCAAGGGAGTCCGAAAAAATATCGATATAACCGGGACTATCGATATATCCGACCCTGTTTGCATGTAATTTTCTCCGTGCGTGCATAGGAATAGTATCGATATAACCGGGACTATCGATATATCCGATATCGATATAACCAGACTTTACTGTATATAGTGTTTTAATAACAACTGAAACAGTAACAAACCGCAAACATGAACAAAAGTTATATGCCCCACCCCCTGTGGAAGGGGAAAAAAAAACATTGCCAGAGGTCTGACCAGCGCTTTATCGGCACCCATGCAAGAAAAATCAAAACTTCAACAAATTCAGTCATGGCGCTCCACGTCATAAATTCGGGAATGAGATGGATGAATAAATAAATACATAAATAAATAAATACATAAATCATAGATAAATATATAAATAGATAAATAAATAATAGATAAATATATAAATAGATAAATAAATAAATAGGCAAACATTTGTAAATATATAAACACACAAATAAAAAATATTACATGCCTGCACAAATAAATGAATAAATAATAAATAAATGTGCTAATACGTAAATACATAGATAGATAATAAACAACTAAATAAATAAATAAATAAATAAATAAATGCAT
This sequence comes from Hippocampus bargibanti, assembly GCF_051943395.1. Taxonomy (NCBI): domain Eukaryota; kingdom Metazoa; phylum Chordata; class Actinopteri; order Syngnathiformes; family Syngnathidae; genus Hippocampus; species Hippocampus bargibanti. The sequence continues at coordinate 2,044,012 of NC_142750.1, read as the reverse complement.
AAATAAATAAATAAAGCTGGCTATTTATTAGCAATAAGGCTAGTTCGCTAACTGTCCAGCTGGCTATTGGCTATCTGTTAGCTAGCTGGCCAGCTTTCTATCTATTTGAGTTACTTCCGGGTTGAGTGAACGCTGGCGCGTGTGCCTGCTGCTTCTCACCCGCAGAAAAGTGACTGTAAAGTGACCTTGAGAGTTTTGAAAGGTGCTTAGAAATGAAATGGATTCTTATTTCACACTGTTCATTTTCTTTCGTAGATATTTCACCCCCCTTTCTCACGGTTTGCTTTTATTCCCAATCTGAACCCTTTTCTCTCGCTCTCACTTTCACGAGTCTTTGTTGATGGGATCATCATTTGTTTGGGAGCCTCCTACCCCCCCCCCCCTTCCCCTCGGACCCCCGCGGACTGCTGCAATATTAATGAACACGGGCGCATCTGCATCCACGCGCATATACTGTAGATCCACGCGCCTCGCATTTGGGAAAATCTAAGTGGGGGTGGTGGGAGGGGTCGAGAAACACTGAAAGCCAATAGCGCATTGAAAAAAAAAAGCATTAATTTGCAAATCAAAGACATTATAAATCACATATTTATAGGCGCCTAAGCCGAGGGGAAATCTCTATCGCTCTTTCTTTCCTCCACTTTGAATTTTTCCTGCTTTTTTTTTGTGTGTGCGTGTCTGCATCATGCGCCTTGTTCTGAAAATAAGTCATTGTCCCGCTTTTAGTGCAAATGGCTTTGATGACAACATTGATGAAAGGCTCCATTTGGAGCGCCGCAAAAGCCCCAAAAATGAAATGAACATGTCAGCGGGATGTAATAAGAAAATTCCCTCTGAGTTTGGTACATTGAAAAAAAAAATACTAATAATAATACATTTCATTTCTAAGCGCCTTTCAAAACTCTCAAGGACACTTTACGGGATTTTTTTTGTGCAGGTGAGCAGCGGCAGCCATTCGCGCCTGCGTTCACTCTACCCGGAAGTAACACAGCAGCAAAGTTATGAAAGGAAGAGGAAAGGAGAGAAAGAAGTAGAAAAACAAATTGGAGTGATATTTACCATATTTTCCGGTGTATAAGCCGCACCGGAGTATAAGCCGCACCCCCAATGAATGGTGGATTTTCAAACTTTTTCCATACATAAGGCAATTATCTTCTGCGCCTATTATGGCGCACCTTAAATGAATGAAAACATGTTTTCCAAATATATTAGAACAATAAAAAAGCAGCGAGGTGAGGGAGATGATTTCATTTGATGAGGAAGGTCTCCTCAGGCATGTCTGTGAATTCCAGGTTTATAAATGACTCTAATGACAAACGGATTGCTATAGATGGCGGCATAGCATCGTATTGGATTTAATAATAATAATAATAATGCATTTATTTGACATCAGCACTGCTTTTGAGTCAAAAATAAAGATTGTGACATAGCACTACTGAAGGCCTAGCGAAGGCCTGTTTAAAAAAAAAAAAAGAACCAAAGCCCGGCACAGTAAACTCACTTCGGGATGCGATAAAAAAAAAAAAACGGTATTTGTCTCACAATGGAGAAATTCACACTGAACTGTGCAGGTGTACCTGATGATATGACGAATAATAATAATAGTAATAATAATAATAATAATAATAATGCATTTATTTGACATCAGCACTGCTTTTGAGTCGAAAATAAAGATTGTAAATTTTGGCAGAATGTCGAAGAAGTTTCGCTATTTAACACACACACACACACACACACACACACACACACACACACACGCACACACACACACACACACACACACACACACACACACACACACACACACACACACACACACACGCCGGCATTAAATTGTGCACATTTGGGTAAATTACAAAATGCTTGAATTTTCCCATTGCTTCACACAGGCCCACAAAGTGCAGCATCTAAGCACCCCCCCCCCCCCCCTACATCTGACCCAAAGTCCGCAGGCTGAAAACACCCCACACACGCAATCACGTCTCGGCATACAACGAGAAATGATTCTCACTCGCTCGGCAGAGAAAGCTGCCTAAAATAAACAATGCCGTTTTCATTTTGCAAAAAAAAAAAAATAAAAAAAACGCTGTTGCACACATCATGCACCAAGTAACGCAGATAAGTCAATGAATGAAAGAAGACTCTTTTTAAATTCTGGGCGAAGGAATCTATTTCCGAACTGCGTGGAACTGTGCCGCCCGTGTGTCGTGATGATGGATTGTACAAAGACAGTCTGTCCGTGGTAGTCCCGGATCAGAACCTCCCCAAGAAGCGCTTTGGGCAATGCGATAAAACGGCAAGCTCAGATGTGTTCAAGTACATCTGGATTTTCCAGTGCCGATAAATCACAGCGGTCACGGTTCTTTGAAGGTCGTGTTGAAACTCATTTCGAGACAAAGCGTTTGTGTCAATAATAATAATAATAATAATAATAATAATAATAATGCATTTCAATTCTAAGCGCCTTTCAAACTCCCAAGGACACTTTACAATCACAGGATATTTTTTTTGCGGGTGAGCAGCGGCAGCCACACGCGCCAGCGTTAACTCAACCCGGAAGTAACTCGGATAAAAAGCTAGCTAGCTAATAGACAGCTAATAGATAGCTAAGTAACTCAGATAGAAAGATAGCTAGCTAATAGATAGCTAACAGATAGCTAGCTAGGCCTTCACTCAACCCAGAAGTAACTGAGATAGAAAGCTAGCTTGCTAATAGACAGCTAAGTAACTCGGATAGAAAGATAGCTAGCTAATAGATAGCTCGCTAGGCCTTCACTCAACCCGGAAGTAACTGAGATAGAAAGCTAGCTTGCTAATAGACAGCTAAGTAACTCGGATAGAAAGATAGCTAGCTAATTGATAGCTAACAGATAGCTCGCTAGGCCTTCACTCAACCCGAAAGTAACTCAAACAGAAAGCTAGCTAGCTAATAGACAGTGAACAGATATCTAAGTAACTCGGATAGAAAGATAGCTAGCTAATAGATAGCTAACAGATAGCTAGCTAGGCCTTCACTCAACCCGGAATTAACTCAAACAGAAAGCTAGCTAGCTAATAGATAGCTAAATAAATCTGTACAAACACGTTCCACAGTCGTGTTTACTAGTTGAGTTGGCACGTATGGAAGTCGCAAGTGGCCTGATGGTGTTTTCACAATTACAATACAACAATCGCAGTGTGCAACATGGAATGCAAATTACTGGACTTCGTATGTCGCTTCGACAACGTGACAACATCGCAAAGCTAACCAAGCAGTATAATATAAAAAAATGCCATGTGAAACAACGATTCCGCAGCCAGAATTGTTCCTGTTCCTGCGTGTCCGCCCCAGTTTGTCCGATTGCTTGTTTAATTGCTTGTTCTCGTTTTTCCACTTATCGCATCCCTTACATTGCCCCCCCTCCACCTCGGTTTCGCGTGCTCCCACGGCAGTACAGTCTTTATCCTATTACAGGCTCCCTCCTTGCTTCTGTGGAGCACTTTTGCTTGTTGACACAATGAAAACTGGCAGGATACATTACTTGGCACACTCCTTCCTTGCTTTTACCTCCCACCCTTCCTTCTTCCCCACTCACTTCACGCCGGAGTCTTTTCCCTTTTTGCTTTCCTCCAGTGTTTCCTCCAGTTGATGTTTTTTGTTCTTGTTGTTTTGTTAAAGGTATCAATCTGTTCATCACATCACCAACATCTGTTTGCCAGAACCACTTGTAAGAACAGCTTCTGTTCTATGGCTCCACGTGAGACGCTAGGAACTCAAACAACTTCTCTTCTTTCATCGGAAAAAAAAAGCTTGAATTGAGGGCGGGCCTCAGTCCGATATCACGTCGGGGTCACCAATTGTTGGAGGAGAGCGACGTTCTTTCCTCCACGTGGATATAATGTGGGTTTTTTTTCAATTTTTTTTTCTATAATATATATTAGATAGTTAATTCCTCAGTTATATGGGTTTGGAGTTATGAGTTTGAAATGGGGGCGGCTGTACAAAATACAATACATACATACTGATTTATATAGCGCTTTAACAACAGCTGAAATTGTAACAAAGCGCTAATATGAACAAAAGGCAAATGGTGCCCCCTCGTGGAAGGAAAGCACATCACCAGAGGTCTGATAATCAATATATCGGCACCAAGAAACCCGTACAAATTCGGGAATGGCACCAAATGAGTGAAAAAGATGTAGTCATTTGTAAATGAAGTTTTATCTCTATGAAGACAAACGGCTCACTTCTGTATCGCCGGCTTTGAGTCAAGCAGACTTTTTTTCACTCCCACAAGCCCTTCAAAGGCTGGTGATGGCCTCCTGGAATGTGCCCAGGAAGTAAGCTGATCTTTTTATCTGTCCGTTTTGTATCCTATTACCGTATCACCTTCCATCAGGCACGACATTCAAAGAACGGCTTTGATGCTAACGAAGCTCCACCATTCCAAAATGTCCTTTTTCTTCCAACAAATCCGATTGAAGATGCGAGTTGGGTGCGTCAGTTCCCCATGTGAGCTCACTGACCTCCACCGGTGCGCCATTTTATTTTGAATTTTCGACTGGGTCATGACGTATAAAATCCCGTCTCGCGAGTCATTGGCCATAGCCACGTGCGTTCCGAGGCTTTGGGCGATGCCACAAGCTAAATCAACCCACGTCTCAAATCGCGCTTCGCAAATGTTTACTCTGCACATACCTCGTCACTAGTACTCCCTGTTACGGCAGCAACTACAATCTCGCAGTCTTACAAACAAAAATTACAGAGAGAGTACTTGCTAGCTTCCAGTAGCTCCGAGCCAGAGAGACTAAACAAATAACCGATGGGACAAACACAAGTCGTGAATAGCAGAGTGTGACAGGATGCCCCAAATGCAGGCCAAGAATCAATGCGGGACGATCCGATCACTGGGGAACCAACCCACTGGTGGGGCCAGGTGCATCTACACAAACAAACAGAGCTCCACAGGGCAGAGCTTCGTAATTTTTGTTTCATCGAAATCAGGGCCGATTCAATCAACCATTCAATCACACCCCCCTTCGGCTAATTTGAGTGTTTTCAACCACAGATTGAGCGCAAACGGGAATGAGACAGCTGCATCGGAATGGCCGTTTGTGTGGAGTGCTTGCATGCGGGATGATAGAGGCAGATTGACACCATTATGTCTTCTCTTCCTACCGCCTCCCCCATAAGCCAATTCATCCTAATTACGCCGCCATCAAGCAGCTTTGGATGGGTGCGGTGCAGCTATGATTGTCATTGTGTGGATGTGAAAATTTGAGGGTGGGATTCGATGGCGTGGGAGCCAGAACCAATTTCCTCCTCTTTGACCGATGTCGCCGCTGATTGTCAGATAGAATAAATAACGTTTTGGCGATAATTCTGTTGCGCTCACTTGAGCAATCATTGAACAAATACTTGACTGATCAATGGACTCTCAAGTACTGTAATGACCCATCAAGAAGTTAATTGGTTTCATCCATCCATCCATACATTTTCTGACGCTTATCCGAGGTCGGGTCACCAGCTTCAATAGGGAAGCCCAGACATCCCACTCCCTAGCCACTTCTTCCAGCTCTTCCTGGCGAATCCATAGACGTTCCCAGGCCAGCTGGATGACATAGTCTCTCCCTAGTGTATCTTGGGTCGTCCCCGGCGTCTACTGCCAGAGGGGAGTGCCCGCAATACCTCTCCAGGGGCGGGTTCAGGAGGCATCCTGATCAGATGACCTTGCCAACTCATCTGGATCTTCTTTATGTGGAGTCGAAGCAGCTCGAGTCTGAGCCGTTCCTGGATGACCGAGCTTCTCACCTTATCTCTAAGGGAGAGCCAGGACATCCTCGTGGTTCTTAAACTGGGTTCAATCGAACCTTTGGGTGAGTCGGTCTCAAGGGTTCGGTGGATCCTCCGCCGCAGAGGTCCATCGCTCAGTCTCGTCTGCAGTCAGCAGGCACAATCATTGAAAGATGGGTTCAGTGAATGAGCATATAAAACTAGTGGGGTTCAGTGCCTCCAACAAGATGAAGAACCACTGCCCTACGGAGAAAGCTCATTTCGGTCACTTGGATCCGGGATCTCGTTCCATGGCTCGTGACCATAATGAGGGTTGGAACGTAGTCCGACCGGTAAACTCAGGACTTCGCCTTTTGGCTCAGCTCCTTTTTTACCACGACAGATCGGTACAAAGTCCACCAATTGGTTTCACAGCACGGTAGGTTTGAGCATTAAGGAAAATAGGGTTTTAATGACGTCACTACTCGATAAACACGGCCCTTTGGCATCGCCTTGCTCGGCTTTGACTACTGTAAATATCAAGGAACGTCTCCCGACTCTGCGCAAGCATTTCAGATGCAAAGTATGAAGCGGTCGGCCAGCTTATGCCTGAAGGGTGAAGAAGCGCTGCGTCAGACGTGTGAAAATAACTGCTTTGCTTCACAGGTAAGCTGGAGATGTATTGAGTATTTTTTATTGAGTGTGACACAATTATGTAACGCAAATCACGGGACACTGTGACGGTGTGTGCGGGTGTAAGCGAGCGAAGGAGAGAACAGGCGTAAAAGAGGTGGTGGTGCCGGTATGGAGCAGACAGCAAAGTGCGACAATTCCATCACTTTACTTGCAAAGCCTCATGGGATGACGATCAAAGGGCATCTTGGGAAAACTGGGAGAAGCAAACATACCTTTTCATGTTTGTGTGCGGGACATCGTACACAACTTGTGTTTGGCCTTGTAAGTCCCTGCAAAGGGAATATATGTTTCGCTGCAAGGCCTTCTCTGCTGGCCTAAAAATATCAGAATCACAAACTGATTAATTATATTTTGTCCAAGAATTATTATTAAATAACTCCAAATTGTCTTTCAGCTTTCTTTCAATTAATTTTCCCCTGTTGCGGTGCTTCCAGACGCGTGTTTTCGCATCTGAGCATTTAACCAATCACATTTCGTCCATCATTTGTTACCAGGGTCAGAAATCGACCTGGACGCCTTCACAATAAGTTATGCGGGCCATGTCGTATTAAATGTGTAATGAAACTGTTGCATTAACCAATCGAGTTCGAGTTGGCAACCAAAAAGGGGTTCCAACGCTTTCTTCAAGGCGCTGGTCAATGTCAGTTTTGGCAAACTATGAGTGGGTAATCACTAGCCAATCATAGTTCGCGAAAACTGCTCTTATCACTCGCCGCTAGTGACAATGGGCATCATTAAGAAAGGTCGATCAGTTATTTCCTGGCTAATGATACCCTCTAGTGGATTTGTAGTAAATCACACCACAATTTTTCAGTGTGGATTGATTCAGACATAGCACTACTGAAGGCCTAGCGAAGGCTTGTTTCTTCATCTCAACCCCCGAAGAAACAAACCGAAACCTAATTTCCTTGCTCATCACACACACTGATTCACACTCATTCTTTGCTCAGCCGCAAAGGGCTAATTGGGCTGAGACGGGGTGGGGACGGGCCATGACAGGGATGGATGTGAAGAGGCCCGGAGAATGAAAAGACTGTCATGTCACAGTGGACATGATGGGTAAAAAAAAAAAAAAGGGATGTCAGCGTGATGAAGGCCTGGTGGCCTGTCATGTGCTCCCCGGCCTGATGAAAGAGGCGGAAATGCTACAGATCTAGCGAGCCAGGTCGGTGGAGACACGGTTGGAGAAAGACGTTTGAGGGAGATGAGCTCAGACAATTTGTGAATCTAGGACTTGTGAGCGTGTCGCGGGTGTTGGGTCGCTTGCGTCTATACGTCAACTTGCCTGCGGGCGCTTCTACAAAGTTGGACTCGGCCGAGCGCAACATCCAAACTGTTCATGGTCTTCCACGAACGTCCTTGCATGCTATGAAATCTGTCACATAACTTATTTATTTATTGATTTATGTGTTGATTTTTTTTTATATCAAAATTTGGTTTTGTTTTTAATACATGTGCATGTGTGTTTATATACTCATATACATACACACACTATATACATACACACACACTATATATATACACACATATATATATATATATACATATATATACATATATACATACACACACACACACATATATATATATATATATATATATATATATGTACATATACATATACATATACACATATACACATATACATACATATACACATATACATATATACATATATACATACATATAAATATACATATACATATACACATACATATACACATATACATATACACATACATATATATATATACATATACACACACACACACACACACACACACACACACACACACACACACACACACACATATATATATATATATATATATATATATATATATATATATATATATATATATATATATATATATATATACATAACACACACACACACATATATATATATACACACACACAAATATCGATATATATACATATATACACACATCTACATATATACACATACATATACATATACATATACATATACATATACATATACATACACATACACACATATACATACACACACATACATACATATACAATCCAAACATACGCAGATAGACAGACAGATTGATACATAGATACACAGATACACCGATAAACAGATACACAGACAGATAGATGTGTATATAGTACATACACATACATCTACACACATATATAGTACATACACATACATCTACACACAGATGATGCACTTCCCTCATATCATCTTGTTTTTGCCTCAAGGAACAAAACATGATTAAGCAAGAAATGCGTGTGAAATAAGCCATTTACCTACATGCACCCCATGTTTCAAGTCCAACACACACACACACACACACACACACACACACACACACACACACACACACACACACACACACACACACACACACACACACACACACACACACACACACACGCACACACACACACACACACACACACACACACAACCGTGTAATATGGAGGCGTATCGAGCACACTTATCAGATTCACTGCAGCCTGGCGACACATGTAGGTAATGCTTTGGCTCTGGCTGGAATCCTTTTGGCGTGCCTTTTGAAAAAATAAATAATAATAAATAAATAAATACATACATACATAAATAAAAACCTTACAATAGTTTGCATGCCAAGTGGAGTCAGTTGGGTGTGATGTTATAATTCATACTTCATGACATTATCCTACATGAATGTGTAGTTTTTGTTTTTCTTGCGCTTTCAAATGAAAATATGGGGTTTGTTGAATAACCCTCAAGTATTCAAATTTAAAATGTGACATTGTGTCAGAGATGTTCGATCGGACACTGTGGACAAACACTCGAACCCAGAATGATTGTCTTTTACTGCCGGCAGGAGACGTAGCCATTCATGACAGACGTCTGAATTCTGCAGCCTTTCTGCCAAGCTATTTATTGAGAGTATATGCAAATTAAAGTAATATATTAGTAAAACATAGTTTTCTTGATTAGAATACCACACCTCTTGAGTTCTAAACGCGGACAGCTATAAGCAATAAAGCATTGTCTTGTTCCATGAACTGATAAATTTCTGTGAAGGAGGTTCAAGTCGTAAATTGCTTCGATGATAACGACTTTCCCAAGTCCTAAATTCTGTCCAAGGCCAGATCTTCTAGATGAAAATGACAGTTTAACAAACTGTCTGTTGACCTCAGATTGACCCAAGGTTGTCTGTGCGTCAATTATGTATTCGAGTCACACATGTTGACTAAGCATATAACAGCATGAAACTTTTAAATATGATAACTTCTTATTCTCCATCACATTGTCAGTGGATTTATTGACATCAATTGCATCTCACTTCCTCTAAAAATGAAGCGTTTCAAACTGACAGCGCATTTTGTGATGAACCTCTGGAGACTTCTTTATTTCTCATTGGATCATTTTATATTCTAATTAGCGGAGCTGGCACAGAACCTCCATTCGGATACGCATCTTTCCGACAAATCCATCAGGGGGGGGGGGGCAAAACGCTTGATGAATGTGTTATTTTCTGGATTTACATCATGGAGATACTGCGGTCAGATTGTATTATCCAGGACCTGCTTCTGCTGAGTGGAGGGACAGCTGCTGCCAACACACACACACACACACACACACACACACAGAGATTTGCAGCGCTAGCTTCCACTTTCTGGCATGGACATATGTGGGTTGCCGGGGGGCTGCGGCTGTCACAGGCTGTAGCTTTTCACCGAGCTAGCTGATGCGAGCGGATGGGGTCAATGCGATTGGTTGATAAGAACACAACGGCTTGGCGTGTGGGTAGCGTGCCCACACACCCAGGGTTTTCCTCCTTTCTCAGCTTGATTATCTTGCCTTTGGTTCATCTGTTTCCGTACCTGTCTGTCTTGCGTCCAGTCTGCCTGTCTGTTTATCTCAGCTTTTTTTTCCTAGCCGTCTTTGGAAACCGACCTGTCTGCCTATCTGACCGTCTCAGAACATAAACAGGAGACTACGCCGGGTGCTTTTTTGCCGCTTCGGTAAACACTGGAAAACAAATAAACATGTAAGGAGTGTATTTAGCCATACAGTGATACATTGGCTTCCGAACTTAATTGGGTCCAAGAAAGTGTGTGTAAGGCGAAAAGTGTGTATTTCGAACATTAATTTCCCATAGGAAAACATTAAAATGAGAGTAATCCGTTCCCAGGTCCCCATAAAACATAATTTTCAACTAAATAAGCCTTAAAAATACACACAATTTACCTTATTTTATGTATAATAAATGTGCTAATGTATTGTAATTAATGAAATAAACTGTACTATATAATAAAGTCGTTTTATTTACCTTTGTGATGGTCATTGATCGCTTAATGGAATAATAATAATAACAATAATAATAATACATTTGACTTCTAAGCGCCTTATATAAAGTGTCTCAAAGGAGCTCTGGGTTGTACATCTTAGAAGTTGTGATATTGCAACAGCAACAGATGCAGGCAGACACACTGGAAACTTCATTAATAGCTGGTTCCCTTGCTTGTATGTTCTCTTCAAATTGTACAGATGGCTTGTGCGGGTTATTTGTGGAGCCTGATTTATGGGATATTTTAACCTTGCAGTCTCCACTCTCCCTTTGAACTATCAATAAAGTTGAAACAAGTCAAAATTTTACTGTTTTCTATCTTTCTATTTTCTCACCAGTTCACTTTTGTTTTGGTTTTTTTCCACTTTTGTTTTTTGTTTCAAGCTCTGTCGTCTCACTTTCGTGGATGTGTGTATGTGTTTCTGTTTCTGTAACCCCTCCCCCTGCTCACTGCTGCGTGTGTCCTGCTGCGTGTGTCCCCTCCCCCCTCTACCACGGATCTTGACCAATCATGTGCGGCTTTAACCGAAGACTGGGGTCCGAAATAGAGGGGGAAAAAAGCCAGCTGCCATTTCAAGAGCTTCATTCGTTAGCAAAAGCGTTCGTAAGCCGAGGTATCACTGTATTCTCAAAACGAGGTTCAACACGCGTGACGTGGAGAAGAGCGACGTGAAATCAGTCACGGGGAAAAAATGTCACAAAAAGTCATGAAGACAAGGATGGAACAACATGGATGGATTGAGTTAATCGGGAGCGAGACATCAATGAGGTGCGGGATGGATGATGGGTCGGAAAAAAGGGCAGATGAAGGCGAGGAAGGAGGGGAAGGAAAAGAATGAGTGAGGGATGCGGAGAGAGCAAGAAAGGGGAGACGCAGGGAGCAAGAGAGGTGGAGAAGTGGAGCGGTTGCTGCAGTGGGACGCATCAGCATTCCGAGCACAACGGCAGAAAGTGGCGCAACCAACGCAACAACCGCAATCGCGCTCGTTCTCCCTCACCCGCCCAGACACGTACGGCCACGCTACTAAATGTTCAGATAAATATTCATCTATCGAGCTAGCTAGCTAGCCAGCCATCTATGCAACTAGCCACCTAGCTCACCATCTACCTAGCAATATAGTTACCTCTCTCTCGAGCAATCGAGCTACCTAGCTATCTAACTACCGATCTACCTAGCAACTTAGTTAACCTATCTACCTAGCAATCTAGCTATGTATCTAACAATCTACTTAGTAACATAACTAACCATATACCTATCTACCTAGCAATCTAGATACCTATTAACTGAGCTACCGATCTACCTATCTACCTAGCAATCTAGCTACCTATCGACATAGCAATCTAGCTAACGATCTACCTAGCAATCTTGCTACCGATCTAGCAGGGAATTTAGCTACCTAACAGGCAATCTAGCTACCTATCTACCAGGCGATCTAGCTAACAATCTACCTAACAATGTAGATCCCTATCTACCTAGCAATCTAGCTACCGATCAACCTAGTTACCTTTCAACCTAGCAATCTAGCTACCGATCGACCTACCAATCGAGCTACCTAGCTACCTAGCAATCTAGCTACCTTTGTAACAATCTAACTAGCAATCTAGCTAACGATCTACCAAGCAATCTAGCTACCTATCAACCTTGCAATCTAGCTACCTATTTACCAGGCAATCAAGCTACCTATCCACAGAGCAATCTAGCTAACTATCTAACAATCTACATAGCAATCTAGCTAACGATCTCCCAGGCAATCTAGCTAACAATCTACCTAGCAACCTAGCTACCTATCAACCTTGCAATCTAGCTACCTATCAATCTACTGTAGCTAACTATCTAGCTATATTTCTAGCTATTTTTATAGCTAGGTAAATAGCTATCTATTTAGCAAGCTATCTAACTGGCACACACGCACACAACAACCTAATTCAAGTGTCCGTCCATAAAGTGAGATGTACATGATCGGCACTGGTGTGCACAGTTGGACAGAAGTGGCGCCGGTTGGCAGCAAAGATCTCCGCCCCGGCATAATATGCTGCTCAGGATTCATGAACTTGATGCTTGATTGTTATTGGTTGTCTGACTGATCGATAGTGTCTTTGATTAACGAGGCGGGAAGCTGCCATGCAGCTTATCCGCCGGTCCGATAAATAGATGGCTTTATGTTTGCGGCTGTGGTTTGCACAACGCATCAGCATTTGTCTCTGCTCATTATCAATGTGATTTTTCAGAGTAAATCGTTATAACTACTCTGTCCTTACGAGTTATGAAAATATTTCTGATGCTTTTTAACTCATTCACTGCCAGACGATGTGTCAATGTGTCCACTCCGGTGCCAGGGTTTTTGTCATTTTCACTCAAATTGCAGGACCCACAGAATATTGAGTTTGAAGACTACATAAAAAAAATCAATGCAGCATTAGAAACCTTAGACTCTCTTCTTTCATTAGAAAAAAAATGTTAGTTCCTAAGTTATATGGGTCTGGAGTTATATGAGCTTGAAATGAAGGCTGCAATGCGATATCACGTCGGGGTCACCAATTGTTGGAGAAGAGCGACCCAAACAGTTCCAGGGTTTTGTTTTTTTTTTGTCGCCTGATACACTTGACTTCCTGGTTTGAACCTTCAGCATTCTGTTCCACGTCAAGTATGCATCTTGAAGGCTATCTTCTTTCATCATAAAAAAAGTTAATTCCTAAATTATATGGCTCTGGAGTTATCTGAGCTTGAAATGGGGGCGGGTGTACAAAAGCCAAAAGGCAGTGAATGAGTTAAATGTCTGCTGGATTTGGTGCGCATGGATCGGTATATCCTGCCTGAGGGGAGTTGCTGGAAAAGGTAGTGGGCAGGGTACTGAGGGTCCAGTAGCAAGCACACAGATTGTTTCGCTCGTGGACACAAAAAATCCAAGTGTTCATGTTCCAGGCTGAAATCATCCAATTCCCTTCTTCATCTGTTATTTTCGACACCAATTTCCCACTTTGGGTTGAGTTCCGCACGTTCACAGTAAAGCGATTCGCAGCCACTCTCTCCTCGGACAATGACAGACAACGCCATCCTCGGCAGACACTTGCCCAATCGCTCTATTCTGTCCAACTTGTAGCCTTGTCGGCACCAGGACATTTTTCACATTGATGGCCGTGCCACCCATTGTTGGCTCTTTCAGAAAAAAAAAAACAATAAGATCTTAGCTGATGTAGCGCAGTTCAATCTGGTTGCTTTTGTGCCCTCCACTACCCCCACAAAAAAAAGATAAAAGGTTCCCCAGGGATATCTGCCGATTGATATGCGGGTTTACCACCTATTTAAAATTGCATTTTCTGTGTAGCTCTATCTCGATTCTATTTATAATTGTATTTTATTTATTGTATTCTATTTATCATTGTATTTTATTTATTATTGTATCTACGCTTGTTTGTGACTGTAAAGTGTCCTTAAGAGCTTTGAAAGGCGCTTGAAATAAAATTTATAATTATTATTATTAATAACTCAATTAAACGTATGTGTGGGTATGCTAAAAACTAATTAAAACAGAGCAAATTTGGATGGGTGGTAGCGATCAAAAAATTAATGAATAAATACATAAAAAAAACTCATTCACAGATGATGTGCAAAACTGTGTCCACTCCAGTGCCAGGGTTTTTTTTTTCATTTTCACTCCAGTCCACTCCAACTCCAGGACCCACAGAATATTGAGTTTTCGGACTTCATAAACATTCAATTCAGCATAAGAAAGCTTAGACTTTGCTCTTTCATCAGAAAAAAAGTGTTAATTCCTAAGTTACATGGGTCTGGAGTTATCTGAACTTGAGGTCTGACCAGCACTTTATCGGCACCCTCGCAAGAAAAACCAAAACCCGAACAAATTCGGGAATGGCGCTCCATGTCATATTTTCAATTCCCGAATAAATTCTGGAAGGCAGTGAATGAGTTAATAGGCACACATAAGCACACGCAGAGAAACACAACTTGAGTTCAAAATGATGAACATTTCGAATATCAATCAAGTCAGTGGACCTTTCTCCAAACGATAAAAGAGACAAAATAATGGGTTCATGCACCCAATAACGCCATCCCATGATAAGCTGTCCACTTCTGTCACCGTTGTCCTTCAAAAGGGTTCGAATGTGTCATCCTGCTGTCTCCCGTGTAAAGGCTAAGTGCACCGCGTTGGGATTAGCTTCATTCCATTTGCAGCATTTGCTGAATGCGCAATTCAGAATTTCCAAATGACTTTGGATCGCGCTTCCGCTATTGTACAGTAAAGAGTCTCTCGTGAGTCATGTGGAAATTGTTCAAGCTATTTTTCAGAATTGACGTCGGTGAAGTGATTTTAATGGATTTTTCTTCGGGGGTAAGGCGGTCTACCTGGAACGTCATTGCGCTGAAGCTTTAAATCTCACTCTTCAGGAAACGCAGTTTAACAAAAAGGGCCTCTTCTTGGGAAATTCGACCCTATTCTGTCATACCTCAGATCCATTTCCCCGCCCCCCCGATTTATTCCACCCCTTCCCCTCAACATCAACAATATGAACGAATTGCGGAATAGTACTGCAAAGCAGACGTTTCTGTTCCCTGGGAAAGGAACACAATAAGAAGCAAACCGCTAACCATCAGCAAAAATTATTCTGGTTCACTCCCCTGACGTGTTGTATGATGAGAGCATAATTAATGAGCACATATGCTGAGACTCACATTTTCTTCTCTCCTTCCTTTCCATAGCCACGACCGACCTCGGCCACGGTACGTCTGCATGTTCTTCCCTTACCTGCTTCCATCCCCCATTGCTATTGCCCCGACGCCGAGAGCGAGAGGCAGATGGTGGGTCAGGTCCGCTAAGGTGAAAACCAAGAGTTAATAATTGCGGATGAGTATGTAAGCGGGTGATGCTAAAGATTGGGGAGTGCAATGACCGCTTGTGAAGGTCTATTGCAGTTCTACGCTGCCTGCTCGACACAAACGTCATTTCAGAGGAGACGTTACAACCTATAGGAGGAGGTACTACGACATTTCTACACAACTGTCATCGAATCAATCCTGACTTCTTCCATCACAGTTTGGTTCAGGGGCCAAAGTCCGACTTCAATGGACAGTTAGGACGGTGGGTAAAAAAAATCATTGGATCCGTCCTACCCACTCTGGAGTACTTGCACACTGCAAGAATGTAAACAAGGGCGCGGAAAATACTACTGGACTCTCCGCAACCAGTCCACCACCTATTCCAGCGACTCCCTTTAGACAGGCGCTACTGATCCATGCGGACCAAATCCAGCAGACCAGTGGTTCTTAACTTGTCGGAGGCACCGAACCCCACCAGTTTCATATCCGCATTCACCAAACCCTTCTTTCAATGACTGTGCCCACTGACTGCAGACTAGACTCTGCGGCGGAAGATCCACCGAACCCGTGAGACCGAATTACCGAACCCCTAGGGTTCGATCAAATGAAGTTTATGAAGTTTAAGAGCGTGTTATACAGGAGACAAATCGCTTGTGTGTCCTACATACTTGCCAATAAAGTCAATTCTTATTCTGATTCCGATTCTGATATCTAGAGCACAAAATGAGCCCTGGATCAGAGCGAGCTATCTTCAAACGAATGCAGACTGATGTGAACATTGGCTCAACCTACTCATGCATGTGCACGTGGCTGTCATTCGACTCAGCTATTCATGGGCCTGTGAATACCCCAGCGCACGGCCAATCTTTTAATCATCGTAAATGATCGTCATGACGATTGCATAAATGCGGAATCTGGATCGGTTTTCACACCGTCGTCAGTATCTCCTGAATCTTCGTTTAAGTTAGCTTTGGTTCACAGGGTCATCTGAGAGCTGTTGGCCCGGTTGGTTCGTCAATATAGAGCGCCTATCGATTACGTTCCCATCGATTTCAACATCATTGGGAGTGGTGGAGACAGGTTGCTCAACGATGCGCTTGACAACGTTGACTGGAATCGCACGTCCGTCATTTGCCTGCGCGTTGGCAAACCGGACGACAAGTCACCTCGGTAACGACGAATAATGAAATGAACCGACTGTCACAATCAGTCATTATCCACGGATATCAAGATGGAAAATCAATTAAGCCAACACGCCACTATGACATGTATGTTTTTGAAATTGGTGCAATGATGAGTGTGATTTTCATCGGGCTTTGATACTTTCCACAGACTTCAAGAAAAATCCCCAAAATACAGTGATACCTCGGTTTTCGAACCCCTTGGGCTATGAACTTTTCAGTTTACGAACGTTAGATTTATGAAAAATTTACCGTGGCATACGTGGGATTCCTGATACACACGGAGCGCCACAATGACTGATGTGTCATTTGCGAACGAGCCTGTTCTCCTCACAACAAAATGGCAGCCGACTGTTTTCAGCTAAACAGAACGCAATTGATGAGGAACAAGGTAAAATTATCGCAGAGAAAGCACCTAAAAGGGATCATTCCTCAAGATGGTGAAAGAAGGGCATTCCTCATCAAGTGTTTAATGCTGATGAAACTGGCCACTCCATTCCATCAAGCCATCAACGACCATCACAATGGTAAATAAAACGAGTTTATTATATAGTACAGTTTATTTCTTTAATTATAATACCACAGCACATTTATTATACATAAAATAAGGCATATTTTTGCGTAGTTTTAAGGCTTAAAAAATTAGAAAGTAGAAAATTATGTTTTATGGGGACCTGGGAACGAATTATTCTCATTTAAATGGTTTCCTATGGGAAATTAATTTTTGGGATACACACTTTTCGCCTTACACACTGTCTGGGAACTAATTAAGTTTGTAAGCCAAGGTATCACTGTAAATGGAGATGAAAGACTCATGATGTTGGGGTGCGCTGATCTTTTTGCCCTGGTCGATAACGTCGGCGACATTTGGCTAGCGCAATCCATTACGCAATGCGCTGGCACGCCTAGAGTTAAAAGTTCATTTGGTGAAGGAGACAAAAAGCCAAGGGAGCCAACGCAGCAATCGATACAGTTAATGTGATTTAATAAAAAGCCGTCTTTACCACCGCCGTGTCTCTGTGAACCTGGATAGATATTTTATCGCTGTAGCAATTTCATTTGGAACGTATAACAGAGCCTCGATATACTGGTTAAAAATGGAGTGATGCTTCGCGATAAGAAAGACGTCGCGGAGACCAGTGGATGGTTGATCGGGGGCGGAGTTTAGGCTCACCGGCGGACACGCCCACAAATTTTGAAAGCAGGGAGAATGTTAACAATGTTGACATTTCAATTTAGAAACTTGCCCGCTTGATTTTCAGTCATTCAAATTTGGGAACGTTGTTAATAACTCTAACTCTGTAGAAACTAAACGGAGTCTCAGAAGGGATGGAGCCTTTTCTGTTGCTGGTCCTCCTGTCTGGAATGACCTGCCACTGAACATTTGGCAAGCCTCCACGCCGCCGCTTTGTAAAACCCGCCTCTTTAAAACTCACTCTATGGCATTCTACTCAGCATGATTCAGACTTGATCTTAGTTTTACTCCCTGGTGCTTTCTACTATCTTTGTGACTGCTTTATTTGCTGTATATGATAGCTTTCCATCTTAAGCGCTTTGTTCCCAGATTCAGCTGTTGTTGACGCGCTATATAAATCAATATGTATTGTGGTGTATTGTATTGTTTGCCTACTTTTTACCTACCGTGAATAGGACCTCGTCTGCACATTCTGAAAGCTGTTTGGCTCCATCTATGCAAAAATCGATGATAATGATGTCACACGAACGCAATATATCTCATTTCCTCATTCGGCAAAAGTTTATTGCGAGAGAGAGAGAGAAAGAAAGCACTTCCCACTGCACTGCGCCATGCTCCTTGCGCGCTACCAACCACCTCCCCCGTCTTTCTCAAGCTTCATCCTCCTCAAATACAGATATTCGCCCGGTAGAGAGCAACCGAGAACCTGCTAACCGGTTCGACATAGCAGGATTGGCGCAATCAATTATGGAAGGATCTCAAAAGGGGAAGAGCGCACATGTCTATGAATAATACACTTAGCGTTGTACGCTGAACACATCATGCTGCAGCAACCGAGCAGCCAGCATAACACATGTTCCCCCGACAAAGAAAATGCATGGAAGACAACATGGAGTCGTTTTGGAGTGTAACGGACATGCCCGATGCCTCACAATATACAGGAAATGCCGCAAAAACCCAACGTTCGACTTGAATTCTGTCTGAGGTTACTCTCTATTAGCTATCTAGCTAGCTAGCTATCTATGTAGCTAGCTATTATATGCTATGCGATGCGAGGCTATATATCAATTAGCTATATGGCGATCTAGCTGGCTAGCTATCTATTAGCTATATGGCTATCCATCTGGCTTGCTATCTATCTGGCTAGCTATCTATGTAGATATTCTATTCTATTCTATTCATCTATTACCTATATGGCTATCTAGCTGGCTAGCTATCTATTAGCTATATGGCTTTGTAGCAGGCTAGCTTGCTATCTATTGGCTAGCTAGCTCGCTTTCTATCTATTTCAGTTACTTCCAGGTGTAGGGAACGCTGGCGCATGTGGCTGCCGCTGCTCACCCACAGAAAAAAATTCTCCTGTGACTGTAAAGTGACCTTGAGAGTTTTGAAAGGTGCTTAGAAATGAAATGTATCATTATTATTATTATTGGATAGCATTGAAATGTCATTAAAAATAGGCGGGTTGTCAATGAATTGCGCAACGGAACTTTTTTCACACGGTCGACAATCGCGACCGCTAACGATCGCGCGAAACTCTTGAGATGGATAAAAATAGCCCAAGACGACATTTAAAGCCGCATAAAATAAACATAACATAGCGAGCTTCAGCTTCTAAATGGCCGTTGTTAAGAAGGCGCTGCGGCATCCCATTCCGCCTCAAGTCGACCGGACGCCGAACCAGTCAAAAATACTCGATGAGAATGAATTCTAAAGCAGGTTGTCCCAGCCAAAGGGGCCCGATCGGTCAATGAGCCATTTGCTCGTTGCTATGACAACTCTAAAACAATTCTTTTTTTTGTTTTCCTCAAACATATTTTACCTATGCAAATGATCTCTTTGCAAGACTGTTTCAGCCGATTCTCCGCTCATTAAAATTCTTTTATGCATGTGCTGCATCATGAATATTCCAATTATTATAATCAACCACTGCCTTAAAATATGTTTCTTTCCACCACATTAAAACGCACACATAAAAGAAGCCATTTTCATAAAACAGTAAAACCCTTCACTAAATCGCCATGGTAGGGTGAGGTTCAATTTGGATCGTTCCTACAACCGACTTCGTGGCAACATAGGCTTAGTTATGCTGATGAGGTGATACCAGAGCAAATGGCGCAATCAGGCCAGTCGTACACCCCATACTCAGGCAGAACAATAGAAGTAATCAGTGTAGCCACAGGGAGTAGTCCTCTGCTCCCCCCCAACCTGAAGCAGGGACCAATCATAGCAGAGTCTGCCACCGGCAGTAGGGATATATATATATATATATATATATATATATATATATATATATATATATATATATATATATATATATATATATATATAGGGCCAAAACTACCAGCAAAAAAAATAGTTTGCTGACGAAGCCTCTTGGATAAGAAGCCAAATGTCCGTCAAAGAAGTACAGATGACGGCTGAAGAAACCTTCTCATCGATGGACCACTCCTGTACGACTGAGCGCTTACACAGTCGTTTACTTCAAGATGGCGCCGCAAGAGTGGCTCCCTTGACAGCATGTCCTGTATTTTGTTTTTTTATTTCTTCCTTTCCTTTCCTCACTTTGCTGCTTTGAAATGTCAATTTCTCCACTGCAAGATTAATAAAGACAAATCCAATCCAATCACAACCCATCTTGACTTTAGCATTCTGCTTCATCCCAGCGTCACGTTCATTGTTCGCCGTGTATCTTTCTCACCCCCACTGTTTCGATACGATGATTGAAGTGTTTGCATTGTTATCACCCCCCCACCACCCCACCACCACCCAACCTCCCCCCATTCGTGACCGCGTCATTTTGTCCAGCGACAGCCTTTCACACCCCTGCCGGCTTGGCGTCCGGCATTGTATCTCTCAGTGAGGCCGTTAGCACAGCGGCGCAACACCTGCACACAAGGCGCGGCATCCAAATTGCACCTTTTAAGCGCTAGCCCGAAGCTATCGGCGACCTGGATGGAACAAACTAACTGTAGCATACAATGGAGTGTGATGATATGGGGTGTTTGCCGCAACCCACCCAAAAATGGATACAAATAAATAAATAAATGTTGCTGGAAAAATAAGATTGGATTTTCGTCACGTTCAAACAAATTAAAAATAGATATGATTTATAACATACATCAAAGGACAACCGACACCATTATTTTGTTTCCTAACTGACATCAGAAAAACGTTTTACAGCATCTAAAATACCCAAAACACGCACGCTGATATTTTTAGTCAAATGAAAAACACCAATAAAAATGACTTAAAGTGTCCCAAAAGTGCCACAAAATGAGCTCGAAACTGGGCAGATTCAGAAAGTCCCACCCCCTTGTTCGTGAGGATACTCCTTCACAAACTGCCTTGCTCCAGAATCCAAACAATGGCTTCAGATTCGGAGAAGATGCTTTTCTTGTTACTCATCCAGTTATAAATATGATTCAAATAGTTCTGAAGAGGAAAGCATAAATGTTTGCAATCGATTAAAGAAGTCCTTCTGTATCGATTTGAGCCAACTGGACTCCAAAGTAGCGCCCAGAAAATGCATAAGATGGCGCACAAGCTCCATTGGAAATGGGCTGCGACACACAACGATTCACCATCGCGTTATTTATGTAGATTTCCTTCTAATTTCGCGATCAACACTGTGTTTTCAGATGAAAAAAAAAAGTACCCAAAATGCTTTGTGTGTCGCTTTCTCGGTCAGGGGCGTTCCCTCCGTGACGTCACTTAGGGCATCGTCATCAATTTGAAAACAAGACTTCATGAATATTCAGCGCGAGTCTTAAAATGTAAAATATAGCGATATGCGATGCCTCGCAATGAAAAAGGCTAATTTCCATTAGAGACGGCAATCGCTCTGCGACCAATCGCTTCAAAATGGAGTCGCAGTGTTGATTTACAAAGATAAACATCATCGGTCTGCGAACGAGTTAGAGGCAACGAGGGTTAATGATGCAGATGTAGAAAGAACGCTCAACGTTGGACTCGAGTGGCATACATGCAGGTTGTGTGTGTGTGTGTGGGGGGGGGGGGTCAGTTTGATGCAAATGAGGATGACAAATTAATGAGGCAGCCGCCACTTCACCTCGTTTAATCTTCCTCCCTCTCCTCGTGTCATACAACCCCTCATTATTTGCTACTTTGGGGCTGGAGTGTTTTGGCTTGAAAGGGGGGCGAGTGCAGGTTGTCAAGCGATGGCAATGACAAGTGGGATCTGTAAACTCACACATCTTTCAAAGAGTTTCGTCGAAGGAGTAAAAAAAATGTTTTTGTTAGGTTTATTGTTTTTAGTTATAATCTCTGTTCCTTTCGGCTTTTCCCTTCAAGGGGTTGTTTTGGCCAAGCTTATACGTCGTATAATAATAATAATAATAATACATTTCATTTATAAGCGCCTTTCAAAACTCTCATGAACACTTTACAGTCACATGATTTTTTTTTCTGCGGGTGAGCAGCAGCAGCCATTCGCGCCACCGTTCACTCTACCCGGAAGTAACACAGCAGCAAAGTTATGAAAGGAAGAGGAAAGGAAAGAAAGAAAAAAAAACAACTAAATAACAGATATAGCACTTTTCACAGGTAAACCACAAAGACCTTCATACAATTTAAAATCGTAATAAAAATACACAAAAAAGCATGAAAGGTACTCAAAATAACTCCCAACGATAAAACCGACATAACTTTCAATGTACGCGTGAACGAGAATGTACGTTTGTTAGCCTTGAATGCTAAGCTACGAGGAGGCGCTTATAAATTAAATGTATTACAGTAAAGTCTCATTATATCGATATATCGATAGTCCCGGTTATATCGATACTATTTCAATGCACGCACGGAGAAAATTACATGCAAACAGGGTCGGATATATCGATAGTCCCGGTTATATCGATATTTTTCGGACTCCCTTGAATATCGATATAACGAGACTTTACTGTATTATTATTATATTATTATAATTATCATCATCATCTAGCTAGCTAGTTGGCTGGTTTCCTATGGGCTATCTAACCAGCTAGCTACCTAGCTAGCTATTTGGTGTCTAGCTAGCTACCCAGCTAGATATCTATTTGCTATCTCTAATCAAAAAGCTATCCATTCCATCAAGCCATCAACGACCAACACAAAAGTAAATAAAACAACTTTATTATACAGTACAGTACAATAAGACATTATTTATACATAAAATAAGGTATATTGTGTGTAGTTTTAAGGCTTATTTAGTTGAAAATCATGTTTTATCGGGACGTGGGAACTGATTATTCACATTTTAATGGTTTCCTATGGGAAATTAATGTTTGGAATACACACTTTTCACCTTGCACACCCATTCTGGGAAGCAATTAAATTCGTAAGACAAGGTCTCACTGTATTTGAATCCTATTTTTCAAGCCCACAAAAAAAACTACAAAAATAAACGTAAAGAACATCTCATTCTGTAAACACGGAACTTTTCTGAGCACATCTTCCCGGATGTGTTCTCCTCTCCGCCTTCTTCAGTTGTCCTTTTCCTAATTTCAAGTGAAAGTGACCTTTAATGCCCATGCGACGGAAAACACGCATGCAGAACGATGCGCGCGGCGTTCGTGCGAGTCTTGTGGTGATTTTCGGTTGTGTGTGTGTGTGTGTGTGTGTGTGTGTGTTTGTGTCCGCCACGACAGGACATGAAATGCAATTACATGCGTCCTTGGGAACGTTTATTACCTGTCACCGCTATCACAAATGCTACATACAGTGATACATTGGTTTTCGACCATAATCCGTTTCAGAAACTTGTTCGAAAACCGATTTGTTCAAAAACCGAAACAGCACTTTCCATTAAAATCAATGTAAAAAATCTTAATCCGTTCAAAGTGTAGAAAACAACTTTTTAACAATTTCATCGCATAAACCGGATAAAAACTTAATAATAGAGTAGGTCATGTGTAAAATTCTATAAAAACAAACTTATTTTCACCAATTTTTAACATCAACGTTAACATCTGTACATAAAAATCGCTATCTTTCTGCCACGGGGCGTGTTGGCACTTATCCTAGTTGTCTTTGGGCAAACACAGGGCACACTAACTTTTCAAACCATCCTCTGCTTGCTTTAAAATCATACTATTCAGGAGATCTGAACCAAATATGTCAGCATTTTTGCAAAAATAAAACAACAACAATATTAATGCGTCGGTGACAATGAGGAAGACGCGACATATAAGGAAGTGACGTGGAAGGAAGCGGAGGGTAGTCGAGTGATGCACTCAGTTTGGTTGAGAACCAAATTTCAGTTGTAAACCGGAGCATAAAAAAATATGACATTTTTGGTTGAAAACCGAATGGGATGAGAACCGAGACGTTGGAAAACCGAGGTTTGACTGTAGTTAAAATAAATCTGTGAGATCCGAGGTGACGGGTCGGGAGAACAAGGGTTTACAAAAAAATGGCGGTAGGTGTACTTATTGTCAATTTCAGGCCAAGTATTCAAAAGTGTAGTTTCGGAATATTCTAGAAACGTGATAGCATGAATCCAACATGTGTTCGGAATCCGGTAGGGGTTGAGAAAAGTGTTACATGAGAGTCATCTCTTTCTCTCTCTCATAATCTCTCTCTCATAATCTCTCTCTGTTTTTGTCATGATCTCTTGTCTCATAATCTCGCTCTCTTTCTCTGTCACTCATACAGTCTCTCTTTCTCTCTCTCTCTCTCTCTCATAATCTCTCTCTCACATAATCTCGCTGTATTTCTCTCATGATTTCATTCTTTCATAATCTCTCTCTCTCTCCAATCTTTTTCTCATGATCTATCTCTCTCATTCTCTTACTCATACAGTCTCCCTCTCATAATCTATTTCTCGTTCAGTCTGTCTCTCATACAATATCTCTCATAATATGTCGCTCTCTTACAGTCTCTCTCTCTCTCAAAATCTCTCCCTCTGTCATCATCTCTCTCATCATCACTCACATCATCTCTCTCTCTCATGTCTCATTTTCTCTGTCTCTCATTCATACATTTTCTATCTCAGTCGCTATCTCTCTCTCTCACTCATACAGTCTCTCATAATCTCTGTCATCATCTCTGTTTTAATTTTCTCTCTCTCTCATAATATCTCTCTCATGTAATCTCTCTCATAATGTCTCTCATAATCTCTCTCTCATAATCTCTTTGTCTCTCACCCATACAGGCTCTCTCATCATCATCTCTCTCGCATCATCTCTCTCTCATAATCTCTCTCTCTGTCTCTCACTCACACATTTTCTTTCTCTCTCTCATATAATCTCTCTATCCCCCGCCACCCCCCTACCTCACAAAAAAATCCAACAGTGGCATAATCTATAATGTCCACATTTCAACCATACCAGAGAGGCAAAGTGAGCGAAGGACCCTGAGAGGTGGGCCAACGGGAACAAGCGAGCGAAAGAAAAGACAGAATCTGTGAGTGGCGTTGTGGAACAGTCCAGTCGAGAGTCTCTCACAGTGCAGGGTGACTTCCATCGTGTTTGCGCCCCCCCCCTCGGCCCATCACTGCCTCTCAATTAAATTCTAATCAATGGAAAAGCCTCATTATCATCTCTGCCTGCTATGCCGCGGAATTGATCTCCGTCCCGCTGGTGCTGTTATACAATACGAAATTATAACTCGCTCGTCAGGGGGGGGGGGGCATTGTTGGCGCAGAGAAGAAGAAGCGCAGAAGGAAGAGATGCCGTTTATTAATTTTTTTACAGACTTTTTTGGGAGTCAAGTTTTTTTTTTTTTAGATTCACGTTTTTTTTACAGATTTATACAAAGCGAAAAAATTTCCTGTAGAAAATGCACTTCTCAACGCTATCCACTGCCATTGGCGCAACCCCCTTTCTTTCATTTGTATATCAGCGTCTATTTTAACATTTTTTAAATGCTGAAAATTGTCATTTTAGAACATTTTGACAAATGTAGAAAATCACCATTTTAGATTTATTTTAATTAGAAAAATCACCATTTTATAAAAAAATTAAAAATTTGGAACATCGCCATGTTGGATGTTTTTGAAATTTAGAAAATCGCCATAGTTAAAAAAATTAAATCTCCATTTTATATTTTATTTAAAAAAAACACCAATTTTAGATGTTTTTAAAATATTTAGAAAAATCACAATTTTTGAAAATAAATTAAAAAAATGAACATAGAAATTTTATTTTATTTAATTTTATTATTTTTTAATTACAAAATCTCAATTTCAATTTCATTATTATTATGTTGCTTTGTTTGTTATAGCAAGTAAAAAAAAAAGAAAATATCTGCACAGCCTGAAGCCAATGCAATGTACCTTCATTTGTCAACGTTGAGCTGAAAAACACCCCGACTTTCTATGCCCACCGCCCCCTCCATCCATCTTCCTTTTTGTCTCCCAGCACTTGTGTCTTTTTCGAGAACAAAAAAAAACAATCTTTCCTGTGTTTACTTTGATAACATTGCCGCAGGAGGAAGATCAGGGGAAATAGACATAGGAGACTTGGGTGGGGGTCGGGGCGGAGGAATAGGTGATAACGTACGAAGGGGGCACCTAAAGGGAACAGGCATCCAGTTACGATAAACGACTCTGGTTATCGCTACGCTACGATTCTCCATGTTAAGTCATGTGTATTTCACAAAATATTACACCTAAGATTTTGTAATTGTCACTCATATTCCCGGACACAGATATATTGAGTTGTAGGACTACAGTAACATTCAATGCATTCAATGCGTGAGTAACCTTCGACTTTCTTCTTTCATCAGAAAAAAAGAGTTAATTCCTAAGTTATATGGATCTGGAGTTATCTGAGCTTGAAATGGGGGTGGCTGTCCAAAATACCATACATACTGGTTTATCTAATATTAATAACAACAATAATAATAATAATAATAATAATAATAATAATAATAAATAAAACAAGAATTAAAAAAAAAATAAGCAATGTATTTTTACCATCAGTAAAAGGGGTCATTTGCATTCGTATTAAATAAATCATAAATAAATTAAAAAGAATACAACAAAACAAGAATAAAACAAAACAAGAATAAAACAAGAAAAAAAACTAAGCAAAAATAAAACGAAACAAAAATTAAACTAAAATAAACAATGTATTTTTTTAACATGAGAAAAAGGGGTCATTTGCATTTATATTAAATACATAATTATATTAAATAAATAAATATATAACAAAACAAGAATAAAACAAATACAAATAAAACAAATAAAAATTAGAAAAAAACTAAATAAAACAAAACAAATGTATTTTTATAAAAAAAAAACAATAACACAGTGATATTATTATTATTATTATTATTATTATTAAAACTCAATATTCTGTGGGTCCTGGAATTCAAGTGACAATGACAAAAACCCTGGCACTGAGTTGCACATCATCTGGCAGTAAATGAGTTAATAGTCCCACAGTGTGGAAATTTACAATGTAAACAGAATGAATAAAACGCATTTTTGTCATCCTATGAGAACTAACGTTTCATCATCGTGGTAGATTTGTGCAAGGTGTGGAGTGACAGCGGTAGGTCAAGGTTACGCGCTATACCTGTCAATCACTCAGACGACTTCGCTCGCCTGGACTTTATCGGTGAGCGACAAGATGTGTTTAATGCAACTTGTCGTGCGTACAAGGATTAAGACACAGGATTCGGTGTGCGGCTAAAGAAGATAAGATCATCTCAAATGCCGGAAAAAAAGGTGATAACACGTCTTTGCATTTATCCTCAAAGCGATGTCTTTCCCTTAATCTACAAACATGAGGAAAAAAAAGAGCCCTTTCACAGCCGGTAGCCGCACGTATGCTATCAATATACCTCGGTTTACCAACGCTTTAGCTAACAAACTTTTCGCCTTACGAACGTTACATTCGCGAGACTATAATCTTGGCAGAAGAACTATTTTTTGGGAAACACACGAAGCGCCACAATGAGTGATGTGTCGTTCGCGAACGAACCGGTTCTTGGAGCTCCTGAAATGGCCGCCGGCTTTTTTTTCCCCTCTATTTCCCGCCCCCAGTCTTCGGGTAAAGCCGCACGTGATTGGTCAAGATCCGTGGTAGAGGAGGGGACACACGCAGCAGTGAGTGGGGGAGGTGTTATAGAAACACACACACACGAAAGGGAGACGACAGAGCTTGGAACAAAAAACAAACATGAAAAAAAAATAAATAAAAGCGAAATTCTGAGAAAATGGATAAAAAACACTGTGAAATTTGGACTTGTTTCAACTTTATTGACAGTTCAAAGGCAGAGTATAGACTGCAAGGTTAAAATATCCCATCAATCAGGCTCCACAAATAACCCGCACTAGCCATCTGTACAATTTGAAGAGAAAATACAAGCAAGGGAACCAGCTATTAATGAAGTTTCTAGTGTGTCTGCCAGCATCTGTTGCTGTTGCAATATCTCAACTTCTATAGTTCTCTGAAGAAGGCGGAAGTATACGCCGAAACATGTCAGGTATTTGAACCTGACATGAAAAGAAAGAGAGAAGAATCTGTTTTAAATTAGATCACACCTTCTAAGATGTACAACCCAGAGGTCCTTGAGACACTTTATGCAAAAAGCTATCCATTCCTTCAAGCCATCAACGACCATCACACAGGTAAATAAAAAGACTTTATTCTACAGTACAGTTTATTTCTCTAACTACAATAACATAGCATATTTATTATACATAAATTAAGGTATATTTTGCGTCATTTTAAGGCTTAGAAAAGTAGAAAATGATGTTTTATGGGGACCTGGGAACGGATTATTCTCATTTTAATGGTTTCCTATGGGAAATTAATGTTTGGAATACACACTTCTCCCTTACACACACTTTCTGGGAACCAATTAAGTTTGTAAACCAAGGTAACACTGTATTAGCACTGGATTAAAGTGAGCTGGGTAAAAAAAAATGATTCCCCGAATCCCCCCCACCGCCCGGATGTCTCTGTCTTCCCTCCACTTATGACTGAGCTGACTTTATATTGATTGGAAGCTTTGCAAGCGGCTGACAAAAGGGCGGTCAAGCAGATCAGGAATTCAATTTAACACGCAGAGTAAAACTGGG